>NW_026652276.1:181697899-181942008 GCF_009828535.3 Hylobates moloch | reverse complement strand
AAAAAAAAAAAAGCATTTTTTTCTCCCTAAAACTTTAAAGATGTAGCTATGATATGCTCTGCATAACTAACATTCAGTATCTACGTTGCACACATATGCAAAATTATTCAGAAATTCTACCCTGGCCAAAGAAATTTCAGAACGATGGCAAATTATGCATATGAAAGCAAGCAGGTAATTAGTACAAACAAATGCCATTAATATTGTATTTTTAACATACAGAGGTGCCTGTGGTACCAATACAGCCATGATTTATATTAACAGGCTTCTCATACTACATTTATGAGGCTGCATATAGCAGGACCGATTTAACACATAAAGTATTTTATTTGTGGGCTGGACGTCCCACCTCGGCCTTAAATGTTTCTGTCAAAGTTTTCACAACGGTGTCTCTTGACACCTGTTTTTAATACCTCCTCCTGCACGATTTTCTTGCCTAGTGGGTTTAGAAAACATTGTAAAAGCTTTTCTAATGTTGAACCTCACATCATTTATTCCTGGCAGAGTTTAAGGCTGTCACCCCAAGAGCTGTCCTTTTTGTTAATGAGAATAATTGAGTTCTGTCCCAGTGTATATTTCATTGTATATTTTAGATCATTCTCAAGTGTCCCTTAAGTTTTTTTCTTTTCTTTCCGGCTCAACATATCAAGTTAGGCTCACCTTTTCTGACAAACATTGTTTTCTAAGAATTTTATCACTTTTGTTTCTCTGCACTCCCTTCAATTTGTCACTGTCGTTTTCTTTTTAACAGCCCCACATGAGTGAAATCCTCTAGAGATCATTTTAGCATCAGCTAGAGAAGTAGAAGAATATAATTTTTATTTCATTTCCAGTTTTTCTGCTTAAACAACCAACAAAAAAGCACACGTGGTTCCTTTTGAATTGAACGTCATGATACATATATAACCTATATATATGTGTGTGTGTGTGTGTCTGTGTGTGTGTGTGTGTGTGTATAGGTTAGCACATAGTATGTGTTCAACAACACTTGCTATTTTTTAAATAATATTGCTGTAACTGATAGGTGATAGGGAGACAAAGAAGGGGATAAAGAGAGGCAAGGAGAGAGAGGGAAGGCAAGCAGAAAGGTTCTGTGGGCCAACGTCATGATCATCATTGTTATTCTGACCCCTGGGGCTACTATGAGCACAGATGACACTACCTCTAAAATATTAGTACTTACATTCAAAAAATTTCTCAAAGAAAAAGAAGTTGATGGGTTCCTGCTCTTACTTTTTCTTTTTTTTTTTCTTTTGTCAATAGCATGCTTTTATTCGGCATGACATGCTTTGGTTCTTTTACCTATTCACATTGAAAGGTGTGTTTTTGCTTATTAAGAATTCATTCTGAGAAGGTCATGATACATTGAAGATGAAATATGATTTTTTTTTTTAAAGAAAAATGAGCCCATAGGGGAAAAAAACAACAATGAGGACTGAGGTAAGGTTTTCTTTCATTGTCTCCTCTCCCTTTATTTTATCTTTTACTGAGATTTAACTAGGCACCTTCGCGAGCCATTCTCCTTGCTTTTGTTGAATGCTAACGGAAAGGAATCCGCTGCCATGATTTTCTCTGACAACTCCAAATGGCTTCTGACACTTTCCTGTTCACATAAGTGTGAACCTCTCCCCTCCTTACACACCCATCACCACGGCTACCTTTCAATCAGCCCTTCTTCATTAATATTAGCAAGGGAAACCGTTTGTGTAATTTGTGTCCCTATAATAGCCGGATAGAGGTAAATCATGCAGTTACATGTGTTTTCATCACAGGATTGTCCCCATCCCAAGTTATAGCTGTTAGCTTCCCAAAGGAGGAAAATGGAAAAAAAAAAAAAAAAAGAACAAGGAACAGATGAAGAATTTTATAGATGGAATTGTATCTGAAGACCAGCTGTATTTATGTCTCTTTAGCCATCATAATGTGATCCGAGGCTATGACGTTCAAAATACCGTTGACCTGAGTGCACATTTCTGAAAAAGAGCAGATTTAGCTATCTTCATATGACAGCCTACGGGAGGACTATAATAAAGAAGATAAATTAGTTTTATTCTGTGTAAGTCTAGAAGGCAGAAGACACAGAAAGCAAGCACATACTAACTCAGCAAAGGGAAACCTTTTCTAATAACTAGAGGTGGCTAAAAGTGAAACATTCCCCTTCAGAGGTACTAAGTTCTAACACCAGCAGCATTCAAGCAGGGGTGAATGAGCTTCATTATTGTGAGATATAAGTAAAAGTTTTACATTATACTGGAGACTGGGCTAAATCACTGGTTTCCAAATGTCGGTACTCAGTCCAGCGCATTGCATTAGAGTTTAGTTAAAAAATAAATACTGAATCCTCCCCTTCAAGGACTGACTCATACCTTTGTAGGTGAGACTAGGGAAATTGGCATTGAACGCATACCCCTGGTGAATCCCTGAGTACAGTCAGATTTTCTTCTCACTCCTAAGCAGAGATGACTCCTGAGACCCCCAGCTGACCCAAAGTTTTCCTGTTATCGATTATACTATCAGGAGTATATAAACGCTATATACCACATGACTCACCCCTGCTTTAATTCATGTGTCAACTCTTTGGGTCTCAGAGTCCCCCGTTAAGGAGCTAAATATAGTCACATAAACTGTAGCTTAAAAAACATGTGTGAAATGTTACAGGATTCATAATGTCTTAATGAAAATGTTAATTCCTAAAAATTGGAAATGCTAGGCATAATTTTTAAACATGTAGAGCATGGAACTCACAGAAGAGACAGATACTCAGCTCAGCAGAGACAAGACCATACCTGCATAATTTCCTAGTACTTTGTCCAATGTGTAGCACAGAAATGTTGTCCAACAAATGTATGTTGAATGCATTAATAATTTAAAAGGTTGCCATGACATCCAATTTTTCTGGATAACTGAAGGAAAAAACTGAACTTTTAAAGTACAAAATGAGCTTATAGACTGGGTGTGGTGGCTCACGCCTGTAATCTCAGCACTTTGGGAGGGTGAGGGGGGTGGATGATTTGAGGTGAGGAGTTCAAGACCAGCCTGGTCAACATGGAGAAACCCCTTCTCTACTAAAAATACAAAAATTAGCTGGGCAGTATTGGCGCACACCTGTAGTCCCAGCTACTCCGGAGGCGAAGGCAGGAGAATCACTTGAGCCTGGGAAGCAGAGACTGTGGTGAGCCGAGACTGGGCCACTGTACTCCAGTCTGGGCAAGAGAGTGAGTCCCTGCCTTAAAAAAAAAAAAAGAAAGAAAGAAAAAAAGCAAACAGAAAAACTTATATTCATACAGCAAAATAAGTGTGGGACTGACGAAAATAATGTGTTAATTACATTTAGCATATTAAAGAGTGTGTAGCTTTGAAAAAACCCCATGTTTATTTAACCTCTTGATTGATTTGCATCTAGCCTCATTGTACAAAGGCTTTGTGGTAGCTGTACTAAATTACCCAATGTAATGATAAAATGAGCTATCACCTATTTTTCAGCCTTTCACCAGAAGGTCAAGGTGTCACTTAAAATTATATTACTGGTCTCTCACTTAGCCTTTGGCTGAGGTTGTCTGGCTCACTATGATAAAGGAAAGGACCAACCAATTATTTTCTTCCTACCAAAAACAGATTGAAGTTCTTATTAAATATTATGTTTCAATATGTTTAGTTCTGGCAGGCTTAACAACTGGTTTCTTTTTTATGAAGACAAAAAAATGTGGTCCTAGATTAAATGTCTGAAATAGTGCAAGGCTTTTAAAAGAAAAAAAGGAACATACGTTAGAAGAATGAACCACTGATTCTTGACCTTTTATCTCTGCTGAAAGGATCATTTAAATTCACTTAATCCTTGTGGTTCACAGAAGTGTAAGAATGTACAATGAAAACCATGAACACTTTTATCAGTGCGAGGTGGAAAGGAACGTGAACAATAAGCATTGGCTCCTTTGAAATGAGAGGTGAAGCAACACGTCTTATCCCCAACATGGCTAAGAAGTGTGACTAGAAATAAATGCTAATACAAGATGTACAAAGATCTTCTGCTTCACAATTTTTAGAACGCTAAAATACAACTGACAAATGTGTCTCAAAGAAAGATAAAATAGAAAGGAAGAAATAATTATATCAATAGTTTACTGTGATGGATCCTTTCCCATAATATGCTTAGGGTTTGTCAATAGAAGTCTATGAAAATATAATAGTACAGGAAAGTTAAAACTATTTTTCAGTACTCTCTTTCTTTAAACAAAAGTTAAGATATCACAGTTGCTTTCACACTGTCAATTGGAGTTTTCTATCTAGAAATATCTTTGGAATTAAGCCAATATTCTTTTGCTTTGGTCTTTCACAATACAAAGCAGTGTTAACCATAATTTATGGAATTAGAGATTGAAGTTGAAATAGGATATTAAAGTGTGAGAAATTTTAAAATTTATATATTACATTTTAGTAAATGTTTAAAATTATCTATCCTATTACAGTTTGACCACTCTAGTTCATAGATTATAGCCACGGTACAACACTTAATAATTCCACAATATATGTTGAAAATTCTGTAATATTCTCAAAACTCAATATATTACTTTTAGAACAAAGAGCATTTATCATAATTATTCTATATTCTATAAGCTGATATTATCAGAAAAAATTCTTTTAAATTTTCAAATCAAGGTGCAATTTAAATAAAATGCTCCAAGTTTGATTTGTTTTTCATAAACATACATCTATGTAACCTCCAATCTAATTAAGATTGATAACATTTCCATCACCTCAAACGCTCCACACTCCTTTGCAGTTTTCTGTCTCTCCCACATGAACCTCAGGCAACTATTAATCTGCTTTCTGTCACTATAGATTAGTTTTGCCTGTTCTAAGATTTCATATAAATGAAACTACACAATGTGTATCTTTTTTGGATTTTTTTTTTTTTTTTGCTAAGCTTAAATGTTCTGCTAAAATTTATCCATGCAGTTATATGTATCAGTAATTCATTCCCTTTTATTAAGCAGTATTTCATTGTAATAAGATATCACAATTTATGTGTTCACTCAATTGTTATATTTGTGTTGTTTCCAGTTCGGGGCTCTTAGGATTAGAGCTGTTATGAACATTCTTATGTATGTCTTATTGGTAGTATTTCTTTTGGTTAAACCAATTAGGCAATTTTAACATGTTTATCTTTCTAATAATTGAAAAGCCATGAATGTGGCATACAGAATTCTCATCAAGTATGATAATAGGGTATGAAATCATGTTTTGCAAGAGTTATTAAATAAGAACTTTTCCTCTATCAAAACCTTTCATTTGGCTTTAGATCTTTTTTGTTTTCTTAGAAAAAAAATCCCAAATATTTAAAGAATTTGAACATACTACATTTTGTAATTTTTATTTTCCTATCTTTTCATTATTGACAAAATTCTATGCAATTTTAATATACATTAAAATATAGAATTCATTCATTCAAAAACACACTTAGCGAATGTGCTAACCACACTGCTCACAATGTGGTGAACTTGAGGCAGGAGTCAATCTTACATGTAAATCACAGAGCAGCACATGAGTTTCCGTAATACCATGTATGTTTCACAACAGGGAAGGCTGACAGTTTTGCTAAATTCCCATTCCTCTCTGACCGCTGCTCCCTGCCCAACTCTCATCATAGCATTAAGAAGCAAAAATATTTATAAAATTTGAGGAACTGTAGACATTAGCTTGAGAGCATGCTGCCACTCACCAGATACTTTTGTCCTTCTTTAAACATTTCTAACCTATATCTAGGAATAGAGAGTAATTCTAGCACATTGGGTGAACTATATTTGTTTATATTGTTGTATAAGAAAGAACACACAAAAGATACTGAATATAGGAATTACTCATGTTTTGTTTCTACTCAGGGCTTTAGATTTAAATTCTTTCCCTACGGATGTCCCATTATTTCATTGACCATAAAAGTAAAAACATTACTACTGACCTCTCAGGAAAGTGGAAGAGAGGATGAAAACTTTTTAATGATTGCTTAAATACAGGTCCCTCAAAAATATTTCCTGAATAGTCACTGAAAATGGAGTACTCAGCAGATGAGCAAGTAGAGTAAAAAATGGTATCAGAATTCCTTCCCAATCTTAAACCCTGTGGGTTTAATGTAAAATGACACTGCATACAAAGCTGCACTGAACATGCACATTCATAGAGCACAACATTTTCACATGGCTTGCAAGGGTCTTTACGATGGCCTTGACTTTCCTTTTCTGTATTCTTTTTAATTCATGAGCTCATATTTTACCTTCCATTTCTTTTAAATGATTCTTAAATCCTTACTTCTGTGACTTCTCACATGCTGTTCCCTCTGCCTAGAATACTTTTTAGCCTGAATAACGTTTATTCCTTTTTGAGGACATGTAAAGACTTCATCTTATCCAAGGAACCCAGAGCCTGGGTTAGGTACCACTCTTATGTGCTTTCATTTGGCCCCTCTAGTTGCTATTTATTTCACTCTGTTATTGTCTCTTGATATTTTAACATTCCCCACTAAGTGCAAGCTCTGTGAATACTAGAAATATGTGTGGCTTGATTCCTGTTTTACTCCCAGAGTTTATTGTAGGGTCTGGCATGCAGTAGACATCTTATGAATAGTTGTAAGATAATGAATGAATGAGGTTGAATACACCAATTACTGAGAAAATGGAAAATAACAGGGTGCTTAGATGAATTAAAACAGGTTCCCTGAAGTGGGTGAGAGCCTTCATCTTGATTTTAAAGAGAATGAAATCTAATGACTGGTACAGAACAGATTGGTGTATGATATTGTATAAAAAGGAATGTACAAAAGTCATATTCTAGGAACTGGAAGAAGTTTAGCTTGACTAAAAGAGCAGAATCAAAGTGGAAAACTGGAGAAATTGAGTTGAAAAATTAAAAATTAGTGGTAGGCGAAACTATGGAGACAGTTAAAAAATCAGCGGTTGTCAGGTGTTAGCAGGGAAGGGGAGATCAATAGAAAAAGCACAGAGAATTTTTAGGGAAGTGAAGCTACCCTGTATGACACTATAATGGTGGATATATGTCATTATACATTTGTCTGATCTCATAGAATGTACAATACCAAGAGTGAACCCTAATGTTAACTATAGACTTTGAGTGATAATGATGTGTCAGTAAAGGCTTATCGATTGTAACCAATTACCACTCTGGTGGGCATGTTGATAATGGGAAAGATTATGCATGCGTTGAGGCAGGGGAAAGTCTCTGTACCTTCCTCTCAATTTTGCTGTAAACCTAAAACTGCTCTAAAAAAATAGTCTTTTAAAAAATCAGTGGTGGTTGGTGAACCATTTGAAGAGCTGAAAGTTAAAGATTTGTATTAAACGCAATATCAGTAAGCAGGTTTTTACATAGATGGATATCATGCTAAAAATGATCTTTGAAGAAGAAACATTAATATGTAATCATGTTTGTAAATAAACATACTAATGAAACTATGAGTGTGTACCTGTAGACCGCAGGTCATAAAAGAAGAGACTGAATGGTATTGATACTGCAGAAAGTAGGCAGTTTTTGAGCCCTGGTGTCCACAGCTTCCCTCTAGACAGTGGTGTGTGATACCTCAGGGAGCATTCTCAGGCTGCCACTGAGACACTTCACAGCAATACAGTGTCGATTAAATTGGACTCTAGTAAAGCATGGTTTAGTGGTCTGGAAAGAAACATTCTGTTCATTCAATAAATCTGCTCTCATTTCAAGTCTTTAGGATTCGATTAAGTGTTAAGAGCTGCAAAGGGAGAAGTCAGGGTTCTGATTAGACAATAACCAGGTCATTAATTTTCCATATTTACATATAATGTTCCTCATACTACAAAGCTAGTTTCCGAAAGCTCTGAAAATCATAATGTATTTAAGTATCACATTGTGTCTCTTCAGTTTATCCTTTGTGATCAAATAAATCTGAAACAAAAAATGCATGCTCTAGTCACTGAATAGCACATGTATGAAGTGTGTGGCTGTATTGTCTAAATAACTAACCACTACTCAATGATTATGCTAACTAGTGCATACTGGAATGGATAAGATTAATGAAGCTTTTGGTTACAATTTAAAAGCCTCCTTATCAACGGTTTCTTTCACTGAACTGAAGAAAAAGGATTTTGCGATTTTTACTTTGGAAACATCTGGATCATATCTAATACTCATGCTTAGAGGCCTCTTCAGAGATCAATATCTAGTGAGCAAGATGTACAGTGAAAATCTGAAAGGGTAAAAAACAAAGTTCACCAGGGAGGCAGCATGCTATGGTAGACAAATGCTCCTCTACAGACCTAGAAAGCTGATTGTTTATCCCATCTTTGCCACTTGCTGGTTGTGAAAGTTAGGCAAAGTCTTTAATCTCCATCAATCTCGGTTTCCTTGTCTGAAAAGGATGGAGAATAGTGCCTGTCACATAGTGCTTTGTGTAAAGCACATAATATAGTGCTGAGGACAAATCAGGTGCTCAATTAGCATTTACTATTAGTACTGGTGGCAGTTGTAGCATTATAACGTCTATTTTTTTCTCTACTCCCCTTGGACCAAAATATATAGTGGAACTTACAGCATACTTGTATAAAACATTCTTACGACCTGTGCAATCTATTAACATGTCTCTGCATTATGGGTCAAGCAGAATCAAAAAGTTTCAGAGCAAGAGAAAATCAATTAAAATATTTTTATTTACCATTGGCATCACAAAAGAGAAATTTTTCTTCCTGTCTACAGAAATTTTCAACTCCCCACTATTTGCTTCTTGCTAAATACAAATGTTCAGAGGCTTGGGAAGGAATCATGGCAAGGTATTAATTCTTCTTTGGGTAGATGAGATTGATGCCTTCTGCCTTTGGATTGTTTTCCCAAATAATGAGCCGGGAGGCTACAATAGTGCTCACTCAATCTCCAGATGAGCTGATCTCATCCATCCTTAAGGTGATTCTTTTTGCAGCTTATATTAGTAGTTCAAATGGTTTCCCTGGATCATTGCGTTTCCTTTTATCTTTTCAAGGAGTTGGGTGCTGCCCACACCCACCACTGGCTCCACGGTAAAATTGTCTGCTTTGTATTTCTTTCACTTTGGATATCCTTAGAAAAGTGTCTGCTGCCATGATTTTGCTGGTCAGGATCAAAGCTGCCATAATTCCAAGCACAAATGTTTATTGAAAGGCAAGTACTGGGGACAGTGAAAAGAGCTTTGGAACCAGACAGATGTAAGGGCAGATCCTTGTTCTACAATATAGAAGCTGTGTGACCATTGATAATTTCCTCAGCATGGGAAACTGGGAGCCTCAGTTTCCCATGCTCAAATAACCATTTTGCAGGGTTGTCAGGAGGAATAACTAAAATAACAAATCCAAAGTACCTAGCATAAGACTATTTTTCTTCCTGTCCCCATAGGTCCAGGTCTCCCTAAAAATCACTCTCAGTTTTTGTTAGCAAAGTTATATAGTTCTTTTCAGCCAAATTATACACCTACACACCTACACATTTGTACAATCATGGAAAAGTAAATAATACTAAAGTTTCAATCTTTTAAACCAGGTGGAATCCTACAGTAGCATCGCTCTCATAAGTTCTTCTGTCTCTCATTTAACGTAGTGCAAGAATTAAGGATTTTCTTTCTCTCTCATTAAGGAACACAGTCTAAAACCTTTCTCAAATGATGAATCAGAGAAATTGAGTTAGCAGTACACCCATACACACTCATACACAGAGACTCTGAGTTCTAGCCCCCAAGCTCAACTACAAGTGCCCACAACTTACTTTAAAGAGTTTCATCTCCTAACAGTACATTTTAATATGAAAGACTCCTTCCATAATAATGGAAGCAACATAACATAAACATTGAGACAGCCACACCTGGATTTAAATCCCAGATTTATCACTTACTAACTGTGCAACTTTGAGACATAGCTTATAAAGGCCAATACCACTTTCTCCATATGTTAAAAGGTGGTAATATCTACCTGTTATTGCAATTAAGTCAGGACTTTATACATTTAATACAGTGCCTGGAACATAGGAAGTGCTCAATAACCATAGGTATTTATTATTACTTGTTGGTGTTTTCTGGTAATCAGTACTAGGAATACTGGTTTCCTTAAAAAGTCTCTTTATCTGGGCGTGGTGGCTCAAGCCTGTAATCCCAGCACTTTGGGAGGCCAAGGTCATCGGATCACAAGGTCAGGAGATCGAGATCATCCTGGCTAACATGGTGAAACCCCGTCTCTACTAAAAATATGAAAGATTAGCTGGGCATGGTGGCAAGTGCCTGTAGTCCCAGCTATTCGGGAGGCTGAGGCAGGGGAATTGCTTGAACCCGGGAGGCGGGGGTTGCAGAGAGCCGAGATCACACCACTGCACTCCAGCCTGGGTGACAGAGCGAGACTCTGTCTCAGAAAAATAAATAAAATAAAATAAGTCTCCTGAATTGTTCATAAATACATATAGAACACATACGCAAATAATCTTAGCCTGCTTTCCCCATGCCTTTTCTAAGACTGAACAAGCACTGACAGTCACATTTACAATGCTTCCAACACGCACTTATTTTAAACTGAAATCTTCCTCCTTGCTCTGTATCTGATGTCAAACAGAGCAAGTGTATTCCTCCTTTCACAGAGAAGCATTTCAGATATCCAGTGGCAGCCTTCATATACCCCTAAGTCTTTCCTCCAGGCTAAAGAGTCTCAGTTCTTTCAATGTACTCATATTTTGGGGTTTCTAGACATTTCACCACTGGTCATCCTTCTATGGAAGAGTGAGTGACTGAATCTCAGCAGTTTAATTTCTAACTTGTTAGGGAAATACTAACTTGGTATTTAAAAAAGACAAACAAACAAAAAACCCATATGGTCATCTAAGAAAAGGAGGATTTAGTGGGGGGAAAAAATTCCACCATGCTAATAATACACCATCTTTTATTACAGAAATGGTTTGACAATTTTTTAGAACTAAGAAGCAAGAGCATTTGAAGCCCAGTGGGCTTGTGTCTGCTGCCCCATCAGGAGGCTTCCAGAAACAAGATTTCTGGTATCTTCTTATCCTAGTTTTTAAAAGACTTTTCTGTCTTCTCATTGTATACCACATATTTCTTTTTTTTTTTTTTAAGCACGACAGTGTTTTGCTCTGTTGCCCAGGTTGAAGGGCAGTGGCATTATCACAGCTCACTGCAGCCCTGAACTCCTGGGCTCAAGTGATTCTCCCACTTCAGCCTCCTGAGTAGCTGGGACAACAGGCAGGTACCGCCATGCCTGGATAATCTTTTTATTTTTGTTTGTATAGAAACAGGGTGTTGCCATCTTTCCCAGGCTGGTTTCGAATTCCTGACCTCAAGAGATCCTCCTGCCTCAGCTTCCCAAAGTGTTGGGATTACAGGCATGAACCACTGCACCTAGCCTCATTTCTTTTTTGATATGACATAATCACTCAATTTTTGCAAGTTAATTTTCTAAGCAAGACAACTTCTTAAAAGCAAATTTAAGCTCAACTGAATTAATGTCGTTCATCTCACCTACCCTGGAAATGATTAAATGTAGCCTAACCCTCCTACTGTGGCAAAATTTAATATACTCGGCTGTACTATAAATAAGGAGTACATTAATCCTCAATTACTGTTGCTTCATATACCTAGACTTATATACTTGAATTAATCAGTTGGTATGTGCCACAATTGCTTTTTCCCTTCATCCACAGATGAAGGACAAGCATGTTAGTTTGCACAAGTTAAGTGACACAAATCTTGCATCAGTTTTCCTAAGACTTTCTCATTATTGTACACATTTTAGCAAAGAGTAACAGGCTTCTCTTATGCCAAGCACTTGGCATTACTATGCAAACTGATGAAAAAAGAAGATTGTCAGTTTTCTGATAAATAGACTGATCAACAGAATGTAAGAGTTACTTTTCATGTCCACTGTAACAGGCAAACCACCATCTATTCAGGATGTGTTGAGTGGTTTGATGCTCTCATTACTTCATTCTTCTTTGAGATTTATTTTCATCTAGTGATCGAACTAGAGATGTTGATTGAATAAAGCGGATCAATTTTAGACATGATACATGGGAGAATACTCCAGTTCTAGAGACCACCAATCCAGCCTTTATTTTACCACACTGCAATCAAAATAACCCTTATTTTGCTTTCATCATTCAATGCTTTTAAATAGTTTACACAACTACATGTGCTATGTGGATCAAGTATTTTTAAATGCTGTTATCGCAAGGTGGAACTATTATTTGCCAATTGGCTCTCCACTCTCATTTCTACTATCTTTTTCCTTTTCATCTCTTTAACATTTTTGATATTTAGTGTTTAATCTCTTTTAACGTTGTTTTTTCTTTTCATTTAGGGAGAGCTTTGGAAGTTTGTCGTCTACATCACTGAGTTGATTCTCTGCAGTGTTGTCTGTTACTCGATTCATGGAAATTTAAGCCTGTTGTTTATCTGTATGGTGGTCTGGCTTATTGAGACTTGGTCTATTTCACTTCAGATTGCTTCTCAGTCTGCTTTCTCATTTTGATAGGAAGTATTATGAAATAAGTTTTAAATACTTTAAACTTTTGAGACTGAGTGCAAGGACTTAAATTCTAGCTATGCCACTTACATTATTTTTCCTCTTGACCAAATTATTAAATTTCTGAATGCTTTGGCTTTCTCATCTTTACAATGGATATGTTACTAGTATTTATCCAAGGGCTGTTATAAACATTAAATGAGATCATCCACCTATTATACTTAGCATAGTGTCTGACACATAATAGCAATACAAAAAAGATTGCCATGAATACAAATAAACCTCCATCCTCATCTCGTAGAGCAAATGTCTTTTTTAATCTCACTGTAAAAAACACAATGGACATTTTCTAAAATACTCTGCCATTTCCTGTAATGAATAATTTTGTGAGCTTTGCAATTTTTTTTTTTTTAGGTCTTTAGGATACCATTTCTCTCCTTTTCATTATGTCTACATTGCCTTTCCCCTATCCTCTCTCATCCTTAAATGATGAATACACTTTTTGAAACTCTGAGATATACTATATTTTCTTCCAGCTATAGAAAAAAATGTATACCTATTCACTTCTCCTTATAAGATTGTTAAAGGATTTTCTATTGTACATGCGTACAAGTTCATTTCTTTAGGATGTTAGGAGGACTATTAAGAATTCACTATTAGCCTGCCTCTGTTAGATTAATGTAGAAATAATTTCCATGATTACCAAAGTGCCCTTAAGTTTACCTTCAGAGAATCTGAGTATTCCTTTTCTAAAAAATACTAATGCGAATGCTTTCCACTACAGTGAAGTTACAGGAAATTATATTCATAGTTCCAATAAGCTATATCAGTGAAATCAAATGAGTTTGTCAAAACTGTGCCGATCAAATAAAATCTTCCTTCGATATTATACTGGTTGATCATTCCTAATCTGAAAATTCGAAATCCAAAAGGTTCCAAAATCTGAAAAATTTTTAGCGAGAACATTATGCCACAAGTGGAAAATCTGGCATCTGCCCTCAAGGGACGGGTTACAACAAAGGTCCACAACACACAATTTATTCCGCGTCCCCTAAGGAAAAAAGATCCTTCCAGGCTCATTCAGCTGGTGATGCCACGTGCTGCTTAGTTACCCTGAACACATTACTTTTTCACTGTATTTATGGCATGTCATGTTTTTCACCATTAGGTACTTATGTGTGGGTACATTTAAGAAAATAATTGCTTATATACTATCCTGATAGATACTTAAGTATTTATCCTGATTTTATTAGTCTGTTCTCACACTGCTAATAAAGATATACCCCAAATTGGGTAATTTACAAAGGAAAGAGGTTTAATTGACTCACAGTTCAGCATGGCTTGGGAGGCCTCAGGAAACTTATAATCATGGCACAAGGGGAAGCCAACACGTCCTTTTTCACGTGGCAGTGCGAGAGAGAAGTGTCAAACAAAGCGGGGGAAAGCCCCTTACAAAACCATCAGATCTCGTGAGAACTCACTATCAGGAAAACAGCATGAGGGTAACCGCCCCCATGATTCAATTACCTCCCACCGGGTCCCTCCCACAATTATGGGAACTACAATTCAAGATGAAATTTGGGTGAGAACACAGCCAAACCATATCACTGACGGTATATAACTTTAACTTTACATACAATATACTTTTACCTTTATATACTATTTAGAGTCAGAAATGATAGTGATAAACAATCACAGATTGTTCGTGTGGGTGACTGAGAGTGACACCTTTGCTTTCTGATGGCTCACTGTACACAAACTTTGCTGCTGTTGCTGTGTTGAGTCAGGGTCTCACTCTGTCACCCAGGCTGGAGTGTAGTGGCATGATCTTGGCTCATTGCAATCTCTGCCTTGTGGGCTCAAACAATCCTCCCGCCTCAGCTTCCTGAGTAATTGGGACTACATGCCACATGCTCAGCTAATTTAAATTTTGCATAGAGATGAGGTCTCACTATATTACCAAGCTGGTCTCGAACTCTTGGGCTCAAGCCATTGTCCTCCCTCGGCCTCCCAAAGTGCTGGGATTACTAGTGTGAGCCACCACATCTGGCCACAAGCTTTGTTTCATGCACAAAACTATTTAAAATATTGTATGAAATTACCTTCAGGTTATGTATGTAAGGCTATGTATATAAGATAAATAAATTCCATGTTTAGATGTGGGTCCCATCCTTAAGACATCGCATTACGTATATGCAGATATTCTAAAATCCAAAAAATTCCAAGATCTGAAATACTTCTAGGCCCAAGCATTCAGGATAAGGGATACTCATCCTGCTTATTGGGTTCATCCTTGCATTTGAAGTCTTATTTTGTATTTTCCTACTTTATTTGGCAATTGTGTAACAAGATTCCTCATATAATATTAAGTCAGTATCTTGTGGCTTGTTTTTATAATCATATATAACACTTTGGCATCTATTTGTGAAATTTCTTATCTTTAGTTTGAAAGTCAAAAGATCCTCCAACCATAAAAAGTGAGTACCAAGAAACTTTCAAAACTTAAAAAATATCCACATAACTTTTATATCAAAATAAAATTCAGAAAATTAGGCCACATGGAAACAAAATAATGTAAGTCCCCCGTTTGAGAAGAGAAACTATGATATAAAAACCATGAATTTCTCTCTAAACAAGAAATTAATTTTAAATAGAAATTATGAAGCAAATCATTTGGACCTAAAATTATTTATCTACTGTGCTATAAATTGTTTTCTCATACTGAGAAAAAGCCAAGCAATCAGTAATTTGTATGACCCACTGAGCTAAGCAAATAACAGATTTATTTTGCTATGTAATGAGGTTGATAGAACAGTTTCAAGTCAGATTACATTTGACTATGCTCTGTTTCTATTACATTTGCCACTTAATGGTAGGAGATAGAGATTCTCCTGTTGATAGACTGTTTTACTCTCCAATCTGTGTTTGCCCATTGGAATTGTTATGAAACATGTTGTGAATGTTTGTGAAAAGCATGGTCAGCGTAGGAGATAGTTCACATACTATGCTTATTAATCAATTCAGATAAGACTCAAATTAAAATGAATTTGGAAGCTTTTTATCTTCTTCCTTCCTAAAACTAAGTTCTTTATTTTTCAGCTCCATAAAAACCTTAAGAAAATTTCTCGTGTTTGAGAGAGAGGCTCAACCTGCTAACTCCCATCTTTTAAGGTTTTAGTAAAAGTCCATCTGACAGTGTTTAAACCTGAAACATAATTTAAAACTTTGTTTCTTCTAGTCAATTCTTCTCAACCACTTTGAACAAATCAGTATACCTACTATATATTGGCAATTTTCTGTTTGATCAAAGATTGAAGATATCTGACTGTTAGGATATGTATTGCTTGTGATGGAATAAACGAAAAACATGATTACGAATTGAGTTGAATTTACCCTAAAGTCATATCACCAAATTGAGGTTTATCATTTCTCATCGTGACACTTTTCAACAGTTCTCTGACACTTTTGTATAGATTCAACTTCTCTTAAATACAGTCTGTCATATGGGCATAATTTTTACTTAAGCAAATGGAAAAAATACTTAAAAGTAATATATTAAATTTAAATAAATTTAGTATAGTAAATGTGTTACATTTACATATAATTTAAATATATGAAAGTATATTATAAATAAAATATTAAATTTTAATATAAATATCTAAAAAATAATCCTCCATGAAGTCTACAATATGTTTTGTTTCTATAACATTGAAATGTGGAGACTGATACAAATCCATGTTTTCGTTTCTTCGGTTTTTCCATTATAAAAATTTTACAGTAAGAAAGACTGAACATTAATTATAAATTAGAATATAAAACCAGAGGTTAAATCTATTTTCACCTAATGATATCGATCTCTGGGGCTTTCATTAGTATGTTCACTATATAAACATCTGGTTAGTTTGATCAGACTCTGTGATTTTGATTGTAAACAAGATTCCAGGAGGTGAATTATTACACCGGGTACATTTGGCATGGGGTTGGGAAAATTCGAGAGATTTGGTTAACAAAATATGGTTTTGTTCAAAATATGGAATGGAAATGAGGATCACATTTGTAATAAAATGTAAGGTAGAGTACATGTGGGACCACAGTTTTTAAATACATTTGATGATGATTTTCTTTCTTTTGCTCTTCAGAAGCCAAGGGATACATAATTCATGTTTGGAATCTTACGTAGGGTGTAGGAACACTGTCTAAGTTCACAGAAAAGGTGGTATTTGTGCTAAGAATTTCTCTAATCCAGGTTAGTTAATAGGAATCAAAACAAGCTCACCCTGCTTTTTTCCCTTTCTTTCTTCCTTTTCTTCCTTCCTTACTTTCCTCCTTCCTTCCTTCATAAACTTTACCTTTTTAGAAAATGGCCTTGGCCTCATATGGGTTAATAAAATATCAATTTACAAACAGCTATACTTGTTTATTCTCCCTAACACTTCCAGCTAAAAGGCTTTCTTATAATCATATTTTCACTTTTCCTTAAACCATACTAAATTTTATCATTTCCAATCCCCTGCAACCTTGAGGAGAACTAACTTTTTGGAATTTCCCTAAGGTTTCAATGAGCAACAAATGTCTTCAGGAGAACATGATGCATCATATCTATTTTGGATGTGCCAGGATTCTCCTGCTGATGAATGCTCATCATTCTAGATAAAATTAATAGAAGAAGGGAATTCCCCTTGAGAAAAGAATAAATGGTGGAGAGTGATCTGAACACAAATGGTACAGTTCAGTGCAATTATGTCTAGAGTTCTCTACTGGATATCAGAAGTACAACTGTCATTTGGTATTTCAAAAACACTCACAGTACACATGGTTGGTCTAATGGGAAATACATTATTCATTTGCTAAAGTTTGATTAATATTTGAAATCATTTTCCACAAATCACTTATGTGAATTGTAGAAAAAGGTGTGCAGGAGAGCAAGGTATACATGCCAGATTAATTTTCCATTAAAAATAATTTATGCTTCTCTTGTGACTTAAGTAATAACTTTTAAGAGCTGTAATATATAAAATATTACAAGCAAGAGTAAGGATTCCTAACACTTCTTGATATACTTAATTAAAAGTTCTTTTTATCTTGTTTATAGTCACTAAATAGAATAATGTCTCACGTTACTTAACTTTGAAATGAGGATAATACTAGCACCTTCCTCACTGGTTAGTTATAAAGATTAAGTGATTTAATACATGTGAAATAGAACAATGATAGAGATTAGCCCCCCAATAAATAAGAGTTATAAAAATATTATCTGCTATAGTCATTAAAGCTGTTAATAAATATTCCATTTCTTTCTTCTTTCCAGACAAGATGATTGTTCTTCCCCACCCCTTTCATGTGGGGTGATTAGATTTGGAGGTAGAAAGGAAGCATCTATTATAAATTCTAGGAGCATTTATTGGATGACTAGGTAGACAAAACTGATCAAGAGCTGAATAAATGATAAATTCAATTTTGGACACAGAATGTTTGTGAACAATTGGGTGGAATTATCTGCTATGCAGTTGGTTAAATAAGTCTGGGGCTAGAGGCACCAGTTTATAAGTGACTGTTGGAGTCATGGGTTAAAAGAATCATCCAAGAAGAGTTTATGAAGAAATTTTGATGAGTAATGTATGAGGAACAATGTTGGAAGATTTTCAAAACTTGGGAGGTAACTAAGCAAGAGTGAGAAAGAAGACTGAAAAGGCATGGCCAAAGTTAGAAAGAAATCCAGAAGAAAGTGACATCATAGAAGTCAGTACAGAAAATAAAGTTTAAAAAAAATCCCAGAGCCAAAGAAAATATTGAGTTACTGCCTAGGAAAATAGTAGCTTTCAATGAATATGTATAGTGTTCAATTTATTCTTGCAAAAGTTTATATTTCTTAAATTCATCTGTAAGAAGACAGTGTCTATTTTGAATATGTTACCATTTAAAGTGCATAACCCCCTGGCTGGATTACAATTCCAAGTTGTGTCTAGTTGTAGAAGCAGACTGTAACGCAAGTAAGAGGGTTAAAGAAAGAAATTAATATTAATGGTGCAGGTTTTGTGGCAAACATTTTGAGATTGAACATGTGAAGTTTCAGAATTTCTCATCTGCTATCTAAAGAGGCTAAATCATTTTGTGTTGAATGGATATAGATACAGTTTTTCATCTTCATAACTCTGACTGTGAAGATAATATGACTGTTCTAGATACAACAGTGGTTGTCCATGAACCAATGCTCCAAAAAGCACTTCCCTATAGATATTAATCACAAGCCAATTGCTTCAAATATGAGAAGTGTGGTAAAACAAATGCATAAACTCTGCATTTCTGATGATATTTTTAAAAGTAATTTATCATTTGTGTTTTGTTACCTGAAACTTATTTATATACCATGCCACCATGGGTTTATTGATTTGGTCTTTTACTCACATTAAATGGAATATGTGGTATTCAAGATACACACACAAACACACACACACACACACACACACACACTTTTCTTCAATGAACAGCTTAGAACTAGAGAAACCAAATTAGTTAATTAAAGAATTAATACCATATGTAAAAATCAACTCAAGATAGATTAAAAGCTTAAATGTAAAACCTGAAACTATCAAAACCCGGGAAGATAACCTAGGAAATACCACTGTGGACGTAGGCCCTGGCAAAGATTTTACGACAAAGATGCCAAAAGCAATTGCAACAGAAACAAAAATTGACAAATAGGACCTAATTAAACTAAAGAGCTTCTGCATATCAGATCCATCGACAGAGTAAACAGACAACCTACAGTATGGGAGAAATATGTGCAAACTATGTATCTGACAAAGGTCTAATATTCAAAATCTATAAGGAACTTAAACAAATTACAACAAAAAAACAAGCCACCTCCCTTAAAAAGTGAGCAAAAAACAGGAACCCTTTCCAAAAGGAGATATACATGTGGCCAAGAAGCATATGAAAAAATGCTCAACATCACTAATCATTAGAGAAATGCAGATCAAAATCACAGTATGATACCATCTCACACCAGTCAGGATGACTATTATGAAGCAGTAAAAAAATAACAGATGCTGGTGAAGTTGTGGAGAAAAGGGAACACTTACACACTGTTGGTACAAAGGTAAAATAGTTCAAGCATTGTGGAAAGCAGTTTGATGATTTCTCAAAGAACTTAAAACGGAACTGCCATTCAACCCAGCAATCCCGTTATTGGGTAAATACACAAAGGTGTAGAGGCACATGAATGCACATGTTCATCACAGCACTATTCACAACAGCAAGGAAACTGAGTCAACCTAAATGTCCATTAACAGTAAACTGGATAAGGAAAAGTTGGTATATATACACCATGGAATACTATGCAGCCATAAAAAACAAGAAGATCATGTCTTGGTTGCAACATGGAGGGAGCAGGAGGCCATTATTCTTTTTCCTTTTTTTTTTTTTGAAATGGAGTTTTACTCTGTTGCCCAGGCTGGAGTGCAATGGCATGACCTTGGCTCACTGCAACCTCTGAGGAGGCCATTATTCTAAGTGAACAAATGCAGGAACAGAAAAACAAATACTGCAGGTTCTCATTTGTAAGGGGGAGCTAAACATTGAGTACATGTGGACAGAAAGAAGGGAACAACAGACACTGGGGCCTACTTGAGGGTGGAGGGTGAGAGGAGGGTATATTTACACCACAGAAATTGGCAAACACTGTAAATTGGAGTTTTCTTTCCTTTTTGGGGGAAGACCTGGTTTACCAGTTAATATAGTTTGGCTCTGTGTTCCCATTCAAATCTCATCTTGAATTGTAATCCCCACATAACAATGGAGGGATCTGGTGGGAGATGATTGGATCATGAGGGTGGTTCCCCAATGCTGTTCTCATGATAGTGAGTTCTCACAAGATCTGATGGTTTATAAGGGGCTCTTCCCCCTTCACTCTCTCTTCTCTCTCTCCTGCTGCCATTTGAAGAAGGTCCTTGGTTCCTCTTTGCCTTGTGCCATGGTTTTAAGTTTCCTGAGGCTTCCCCAGCCATGTGAAGCTGTGATTCAAGTAAACCTCTTTCCTTTATAAATTACCCAGTCTCAGGTATTTCTTTATAGCAGTGTGAAAATGGACCAGTATACCAGTGCACCACTGCTTTTAATACCAGGGTAAATCTAAAGCCAGATAACCACTGATTTTCTCCTTATTAAATTTATGTAAGGACTGCTCAAATGATGCTGACAAACTTTCCTTCAGTGGACTGAGAAGCTGATTCCAGTGGACTGTGAAGAAGTTGATTCTCATTTTGTTTGCAAACCTGGTGTTTGGGTACATAGTTTTGGGTCATGTAGGCCAATATTTTCTGGGAGAATTGTGAAAGAAACTAGAACCAGATAATTTTATATTTTCCCTATGAAAAAATAGCTGACTGGATTAACTTCCTTTTGACTAAACATTTCCAGGCAGCAAAGAGTGACTGGAAATGAACTTTTCTAAAGCAAATTTTTATAAAAATGCCTTAAACGGTTTGTTCCTAGTTTTTAACAAATGACAGTTTCCTACTTTCATTGTCTTTGACAAATACACTGCCAATCACAGCAAGACTGTCCATCAGTTTTCTCAAATGGGCAAAAAGCACAACTAGCTGAGTTCTACTGGAAACTTACCATTCAGTAATTATGTGATGTTGAAAACTTAAAGTTTCTAGTTTTTATATTAAATGGACTAAATGGTATCTCAAGCATCATGCCCATTTATCAAAAATATTCTGGTTAGGAGTCATTTAGTAAATGATATGGTTTGGCTGTGTCCCCACCCAGATCTCAACTTTAATTGTATCTCCCAGAATTCCCACGTGTTATGGGAGGGATCCAGGGGGAGGTAAACTGAATTATGGAGGCAGGTCTTTCCTGTGCTATTCTTGTGATAGTGAGTAAGTCTCACGAGATCCGAATGGTTTATCAGGGGTTTCTGTTTTTGCTTCTTCCTCATTTTCTCTTGCCACGACCACATAAGAAGTACCTTTCTCCCTCCGCCATGATTCCGAGACCTTCCCAGCTATGTGGAACTGTAAGTCTAATTAAACCTCTTTTTGTCCCCAGTTTCGGTTATGTCTTTATCAACAGTGTGAAAACAGACTAATACAGTGAACTATATGAGAAACTTACTACTTTCAAGTCATATTAAGACATTTAAATTTTTATAAATACACATAAAACAAATATATTTGTATCTATACTGAATAAATAAACCCTGTCCTTACATAATTTATATTAACTTTGGGAAGCAAGATTAATGAACACAAAACAATTAGCCAACAGCATAAGCCAATCACACTTAAATTATCGACTCCTATATTCAAACTGGAGATCTGCCTAAGAGGGAAATGTGGAGAATAGAAGATAGCTTGGCAAAAGTAGTGAAACTGCAGCCAGCCCTGAAACAATGCATAGGACTGTTTTTTTTTTGTTTTTGTTTTTCTCCCTTGAAGGTCTAGGGTAGGGCATTGGAAATGGGAAAATAGCAGTAAGGGAAAAGAAGAACACTGTGTGAATACAACAGACTCAGGTCCTCAGGACTGTGAGTCAACAGGCCTTGGTGTGGAGGTACCCTGGAGAGCAATGGGAATGACTTGGCCCTCCAGAAGTACATTTCAGCCTCCTTTGTACTGAATTCTCACTTCTAGCTCTGGAATCTATACTGTGAAACTATCAAAGAAACTAACAACTACTAAAACCCCCACCTGTATCTGAATGCAGCTGGGTTTACCTCAAGAGCCACACCCTTAACTTTATTAGGGGAATAGGAACCTAAATGTTTTGAGGACTATTAGTGAATAAGATATCAATATTAAAGAATAAATAAATTAGCAAAGGATAAAAGAACCACCCATTAGACTAAATGAAGGGAAAAAATGAAGAAAGGATGATGGCAGATAGTTTTCAAAAATTATATACCAAATCACTGAGGTTTTCTAAAATTTAACATTTAATTGGTGATGTGTTATTAATAAAAATTCCTTAAAATATGCTTGAAAGGTGAATCTGTGACTATACTTATTGGATATGCCTAAATATGATTCTTAGTATAATTATAACTTCTGACTCTAAAACATTGCTAAGTTGTGCCAGACACTTCTTGAAACTTCACACTTAACACTCATTCTAAAAGTAACAATAATACCTATAGGCACTGATTCCCAAATAAACATTGTTATTTCTCCACTTAGAAATTCTTATGATTCAAATACAAATAGTTTAACAGATTGTATTTTATGTGTATGTGTTTTTATGACAAAAGCAACTACATTTAAATGTGCAAAAACTCTACTCTGGGTGATTTGCATTCTTATATCTCATTATAGAGTTTCCTATTTGAATTTCCATCTGGTCCCTAATATCTTTTTGTGTTTATTATTGCTTTAATGAGATAATCTTGTTTTACATACCTAGATTTCATTACTATTTGGCAAAAACAATCTTTACCCTGATTTTACTCTCATAAATACCTTAGCCTTAACCTTGGGGCTTAGTGCAGTCTGGTATGAGATACTTCTAAAATAGTAAAATGGAAAGAAAAAGCATTCAAAGTAAAGTGTAAGTAAAGGTTAGTCCTTTATCTCTTAAAATCATAACAGATAGACTGCTTCCCTTTATAAGATTAATCTATATCCATCCATATAATGCCTCATTGAAGATTTACCATGATAAAGTAATATATTGGTATATCTTACATTAAAGCAGAATTTGGAAGAGTTAAATAGATTCCATGAAGATTTTCCACTAATGGGGACTGACAAGGCTTAAAGTTGATAATTCAGTTCTTATTTAACAGTCATACATGTTATCTTCAATCTGTGCTATCAACTAAAATTTTCTTCATTCGAATGCATTCATATTCATGCGGCTTCCTTTGAAAAGACTGAAAACCATTCTTAAAACTCAGACAGGAAGAGCTCAGTGAAAAGGAATTATGACCTTTACCCACTTTAAGATTTATTCAACTGATAAGCTCACTTCACTATAGGTTTAGGTTGCCAATAAAATTCTCCCCTAATTTTGAAGCCATCATCTTTCAAGAATTCAGAGCCTTTTCTGATTTCTCGGCATGACAGAGTAAATTGGCAAAGCACAGTAAATGATAAGGTATTTACTTATTTGTTTATATTAGTGAACACACAGTACTTATTGTGTCCCAGGCATTCTTCTAAGTATTTTACACATGTTAATTCATTTCATTCTAGATATCATATAGCCCCCTTGGGACTTAATGGGAGAATATGTTTCAAAAAAGAAGTGTAATGAAGCGTCTGTAAATACAAGCTGTCTATATTTTGCTAAGTGCATCTTTAATAACACTAACAATAACTGCTACTTATTGAATGCCTCCTGAATGGTAAGCTCACCCTCACATCAGCTCTTTAAGATAGGTATCAATAACTCCGTTTCATGAATGAGTAACCCCTAAGTCTCATAAATAGTAATTATCAGAGGTAAATGTCAAGGACTCCAAACACTTTGACTCTAATACTCATTTTTTAAAGCACTTTATAAGATATTTTTCTCTTCTTAGTTCCAATATTCTACTTTTCTTAATATTACTCGGTGAAACTCCTTCCTATAATAAATACCCTTCCAATCTGTCTCCTTCTCTCCATCCCCGCTGTTAGCCCACTAGCTACGCCCTCATCATGCCTCACTTGTACTTCTGCAAAAGACTCTTAACTCTCCCTCTTTCAGTCCATTCTCTACACTTCCAGTGAGTTGATCTATAGAAAACATAAATCTGATTACATTACTACCTGTTTAAAATGCCTCACTGCTTTCAAAATAAAATCTGACATCTTAACTATGTCATACAAAGCCTCTAATAAGATAAAGCCCATGGCCAGTGCAGCTTCATTTCTCCCGACAATACCCCAGGCTTCCCTGTCCCCACTTGCAACATACACACCTCCGCGCCCCCCACACTCCCCTCCCTCATGCTTCAACTAGATAAACTGTTATTTTGCTGCCTCTGTGCTTCTGCAATTTATCATCTCTCTATGGAAATGCCCTTTATCTCCTTCTTTTCTAAGCTCCTACATATCCCTCAATACTTACCTGGGATTTCATCTTTGGTGGGAAGCTTTCTTAGACATCTCTGGCCTAGGTCAGTTGCCTGGCCTGTGTTTCACCGTTAGAGCATTCATCATACTTTTCCCACGTCTGTGGCCTTCACTTCAGTTCACGTTTATTTTGTGACTATACTGAGCACCATATAAGCTAGAACACACAGTACAAATTACATTTACTATCCCAGTCCTCAATGACTTTCTTAGGAGCTTAGTTGAAATAGGCCCTGAAGATGGCTTGTTATCTGGCAGAATTTATATGTGTTTCTGCCTTAGCTAATTCCTCATTTCTCATCTGCAGCTGCTGTCCTCAGCTATATCTCTTAGTATCTTCTGTGCTTGGCTCCTGGCATTTACACATGATCTTTTGGTATTGACTTTTTGCCTGGTTTATGTTTGTAGGATCACAGATTAAACACTCTGCTCTCTCATAACTTCCCAGTATTGACCCTGTACAACATGTTTCTCTTGTGTCAATCCTACATCCAGCTAGGTCAACACAGTCTTTTCATGACTCTTCTTTTAGATCGCAAACCTAGAAGTCATGAAACCTTCAAACAAAACTTTCTAAGTTACTAACATATCCAGGAAGGTAAATGCAGCCCTCAACAAGGAAGGGATCGTTCACGAGAGTTGCCTCATGCTAAATAACTATTGCTAACGGAATGGTTATTTCTGTTAATAAGTACATATTACCACATACTAAGTACATATTACATTATTTAATCCTTACAGCAGACAAGATTACACACATTCTACTAAACAGGAAGCTGAAATTCAGATAAGTTAGTACCTAGTCCAAATTCACATAGCTAGATAACCATCAAAATCAGGACTAATGCTAATTTTAAATCCTTTGCCAGCCCTGCATGACCCTGACTGAGTGCAAGTACCCTGGGGATTCCCAGGTCTTAGCATAGATGGTGCAAAGAACCCTGTGTTTGGGGACAGGGTGTAGATAATGGATACCAAATCACTCCATATTACCACTATCAAATAATGTGACTCTTAACCCATTCTTAGAGAAGTGAACTACAACATAACAAGGAGGAAGCAAGCTTAATCTCTGAATGAATCTGGAGTTTTATCTGTCCGTGGCACAATAATACCAACCACATTCCTCAGTGGACCATTGTAAGAGTGGGTACAATACCCTATTGATGAACCATAGTGATCAAAGGAAGGCATGAGTTGAGAACTTAATAGAGAGAAATGCTCATAAAGCTCAGAATATTGCTACTGATGGAATGATTAAATGCCGCTTGACACAAAAACATAAGCAGTTCTTGAAAGTCAAAAGATACAAAAACTCTAGATAGTCATATGGTTTGTCAATCTACAGGCAACCCCTCTGTACCTGTAATTTCACAGTTTCATCTACGCTTTGCAAAATTGATGATTATCACCAAAGGAATTTGAGTTTAAGCCTGGCAACTAAATCAAAAAGTAATGCTGTTACCATTCTAGAAAATACTTAAACAACTTTAAAATGGAGTCAATGAATGTTTCACTGTTTGACAGGTAAGCTCTGAGGATATAATTAATCTGGCAATTGAAATCAGCTAAGTCTTTATAAATTCTCTTTGTAATCTAGTGCATGATGATCACCACATCACTTGTAAGGACTTTGCAATATACAAATGACTGATGTTCATACTCACATTTAGTGATGCGAAGTTCACAGGATATATGTGTGTTGAACTTGCACGTCATTGAAGTTTATGTATATAATTAATTAGACTCAACAAAGGAAAGATTCATTGTCTATTTGGGGTCTGGACTGTGCTGGCATCAGCATGAGCCCCCTACTAGGTCTCAGACTAAAGAGGTGTCAAAGACAAGCAAATAGTTTCAGAAGAGTATATATAAGAGTAATAATAAGGTAACATTAGAAATATGAGCAAGGAACGGAGGTTGCAGAGAGGAGGGATGGTATTACCTAGAAAGGGTGATTTCATAACGCTTATGTGTAAAATGGGGGCAGGAATAAAATGGGTGAATTAGATCATCTTTATAGTCTGCTTTTGCTCTATAATTTTGTCCTGTCTGTATACTTGCCAGATTTTTTCCATTTTGTTCTTTTTTCCCCTTAGAGCCATATTTTCTGATTACGACCATTGGAAATGTTATGTTCAAAAATTTCCATGATCAAGGACTGACGATGGAGTCTTTATTCTTAGGTCCCCAGCTTCTCTTCTTACCTCCTTCCTAAGAGCTTCGTAGGATACTATTGCTCTGGCATATCTTCTCCAGAGACTGGTAGAGAAAGGAGGTGGAATTACAATCAGTCAGCTTCACTTACTAAAGTTCTTGTGAAAGTTTGATAGAAGAGAGAGTTGATGTTTAAGAAAATATTTTTCATAGAAAAAAGCAGCTCTTAATTACCTGCAGTAATGGAGAGCAGTGGTGTGTATAATCCAAAATGGTGGATAATCCAAAAACTATTTCTATTTGACTTTGAAATGTATTTTTGAACTTGCATTTGAATAGAAATATGGCACCAAGAACTTAAAGAGTCCTAAGCTTTCTATCTTTCTTATACACACTGGTCTTTAGAGAGACGAGGGAATTGCATTTTTGAGTTTTAAGACCTTCCTCCACTGGACTGCAGGTCAACTCTAGGTTAAAAGGAACAGTGCTACTGGCAATGTCAACAAAAAGAGCTAAGCAAGACATTTCCAAAAAGAAATTAAAATAAAATGTATCTTAGATGATGTAGAGCTTGGCTACATATTGCTTGATTATATACACTTGTCTATGAACCAAGTTCCTACTTACAGTAAATCATTTAAGCTGGATGTGATGCACATCATTTCAAGCTGATGGAAAGATTACTAGATAAAGTTTGTTCTGTCTGACTCCCCCACTGAATGCCTGCCTGGCACTCTGAGGAAGCCACAGCAGGGTGTCTTCAGAAGCTATTTCCAAACAAATTTAGACTTGTCTTATACATGATGAGAGCTATTTATAAAGATTGTATAACAAATAGCTTATAATAGACACCTCTGTCAATTGCATTTATAATGAAAAAATCTAACACAAGAAGGCGTTGATTCCCAGTGCAAGCTAAGGCTGCAATATCTTTGCTTTTTTGTCAACTAAACTAACTGGGGAAAGGGAGTATGACAAAACTCACTGCACTTCATTGAAACTTGAATTGAGACCTTAAAAAGAAGTAGAGTTTCATCAAAATATACAAAAGAGTAAAGGGCAGTAGGTGCATTTTAGTTGGTAAAGTCAGAATCCAGCAATCATATCGAATGACAAGATCTACTCTCAGAAATGATGGGTAATGACATTATTACGTGAGGATCTTTAATAACTTCTACTGTTATCTGTTTAATTGATGTACAAAAGGCAAAAAGATTTAAAGAGTTGAGAGAAAAGCAGAAGAAAATATCAAAAATCAAAGAATTTAAATCTTCCATCCCCTAAGACAAATGGAAAGCAAAAATCAATACATTACAAAAAAACTAATAATTTTAGTGTGAATGTTGTGAAACTATCAGCAGTCTGTAGTAATTGTACAGGCAAAGATTTTAGCATTGCAACAATCTAAGATGGGAATTTACATACGAAAATGAAAACATTAGACCTGTAATCAGAAGAATTGAAATGAAAACCAAAATTACTTAATATTTTTTCCCCAAAAAATATGCTTTTGGAAATGGGAGACTATGTTTGAAAGCCTGTGATTTTCTTATTTTATAAACGTGAAATGTGTTCAGTGATGACTATGACATGACAATTTGGAACCTTGAATTTAGTCTTCTATTTTACTCCTAATTTGTAATGTTACCTTGTGCATAATGTTTATTCCTTTGGGGTAAAGTGCTAATTAAATAATTCATTCATTTTAATAAGCATTTTTTGTGTACTTATGTACTAGGCTCTATGCTTGGCATAGGAGCTATAAAATTGAATAGGCCCTGGTTAGTTTTGGCATGTTTGATAAAGTCAGTGGGGATGAAGGCAGAAAGACAAACACACGGCATAAGATGGCACTTTGACTAAAACTACATACAAGTGAAGATGGCACTAATAGAAAGTGACCATTTCTACATGGGATGAGATATATCAAGGAATTCATTGACAAACTCAGTCTTATAGAATCTCTATACGTCAAAGGTATTTGCCAACTCTCCCTCTTCTGAAAGGTCAAGAAGTCAAAATCCCCACGAAACCTTGAATGGAGGCAAATTAAAAAACAAGAACCTGCAAAATATGTAATAGCTCTTTTCAGAGCTGTCATACACAAATAAATAAACATAAAATCTACTGCTACTTGCTTTCCTTCAATAGTATCACAAAAGGAGGTACTATGTTGATTCAGTATATAGTTTGTATATACTCACAATGCATGGAAAAGTGCATGGAGAACAATGCATACAGAACGTTTTACCTCATGTATTCTCAACTGATTTTCTAACTTTGGTTTTTAGCAACCATCCTTCATCAAAAAGATCCAAGTGTTAAATAAACAAGTCTAGAATTCAGTTTGTACTCTCCTTGTGCTTCCTCATTTTCTGTTATTTCTTTTCGGCTTGGGTAAGCAAACTATGTTACTGCCACATTCTTTTTTTTCCCCACTGAGAATAGTTTCCCATGTTTTCAAAAGAGCACAGTTGTGTGATGTGTGTTGTGGGGGGAAGAGGTGAAAGAGGGGGGGAAGAGAACATACTTGTGTAAATATGCATAGTGTACATAAACATATATGAAGATATGGTCTTCTAGACACAGTTAGAAAAAAAAGATATATAAATGAACACAAAGTGTGGAAACACATGCGTAGTCAGATGGATCGGTGTCCTTAGGGTGCAAGGTTTCAAAGTTCAGTCTACAAAATCATTATAATTAAAATGATATTTTAATATCCAATTCTGCTTTACTTTGTAAGTGTTTTCTCCCTTCTGTTTGTTTTCTTTACTAAAGTCACAGCAAGGGCTGTGCTGAGCCTCCAGTTCATCTAAGCTACTCGGTGCATGCCCAGACAGCAAGAAAATGGTTTCTCTGGCAACAGGAATTATGTGAAATCTCTGTGTGTTCTCCCCCACCTTCCATCTGATTCCTATTCACTTAAGCTGTTCACATATAGGCAACAATGAGGCATTGGAAATCTAATGAGCAATTCAAATTTATTGAGCTAGTTCATGGAGGCGGGTACTGTGAGCATCTTCATTTCCTGTGTACCAAGGAGCAGAGTGTGTTTGTTGTATGTTATCTGTATTATTCAAGAACCATGCACTGTCAGCAAATAGCCCAAACCAGATAAAATCAGAAGAATATCTAAAATAAGAAGCATAAGAGGAATTTACTTCCATCATGGTAGGAAGGAAATGCAGAGGCTTTCAGGTGCTAAACACAGCTTTGAATTTTCCAAAGATGCTGAGCCATGGAAGTCACAATGATTTAAAACAGCCTCATATTATGTCTGAAACCCAAGAGGGAATGGCAAGAGCTTTGATTAAATTGCTTTGAATGTCAGCTTTTTTATTTCTGAGGAATCATACTGTTCCTCCATGACTAAAGCGCTAGAGTTTTCAATTTAGGCCTTATAAACATTCCCTAATAATAGTTCATGATGAGACCTCATATACATGTTTTTCTCTGTAGCCTTTGTTGAGGAGAGAGTCCTGTGTTTAGCATTGGCACTAAGGCTGATATTTACTAAGAGAGTTTAACCAAATGGGAATTGATTTGCTTGGAGGAATCAGGACGAAGGCAAATTAGCCTTATTCTTTAGAGATTGGGAGAATGTGGGAGGGAAGGATCTATTTTTCTTTGGTTCCAATAAGGATGAAATAACAGCAAGAAATATACTCAGTAACATAAAGCAGAAAATAGAGTGAATCGGAATGGACTCCTGAACCGGTTTCAGAATCGTTGTCCTGGAAGTTTAAGAAAAATATTTGCTTCTTACTGTCTAGAATATCTTAGTAAACTCTACCTGCAAGGAGGTATATTTTTAAAGCTTCCTTGGTTTTATCATTGTATATCTTACCTGTTCAAAATTAAGGACTTTGTCACCAAAAAGCAATAGGAAATTCCTCTTCGCATAAATCTTTAATCTCAATCTATATGATATAGATTTAAGTAATAACTCAGTGAAAGCCCAATTTAAATAAACTTTAACTTCCAGTGAAAGCTGTAAGGAAGCAATGAGCAGAATAATTAGCCTAATGACACAAATATAGTAATTGATTAACTAAAAAGCATAGAAGGGTGAAGATACAAAAGACAGATGACAGTAAAATATTAGTAGCATTATAACAATGACTTCATTAATTTCATAGTCAATCTTTAGATAATAAGAACATACTTTTTTAGATAATAAGGTAGTTTAAAAATTCTCAACTGGCATTTTTCCTGGGATATAAAAGTGCCAATAAGTACAGCCAAAATTTGGAAAATAAATACAAAATATAAGTCCTACACAGTAGAGATACCTACTGAAGCCATAACATTCGGAATTTTAAATCCAGTCACAGAGCTTTTAGGAAAAGAACATCTTGGAATCATAATTTCGTTCCAGTTAGAAAATGGAGATTCAACACTCATACCTAAAACCAAATTGCCCTTCACTTGGTAAGTCAGATAACCTGAGACTAGGGGCTTTGTGTATCTAGCTAGTGCTTGCTTCTGGGAACAGAGAAATTGTTCCTGTGTTTCTAAATGTGGTACCCCACTGCAAGTAGTGTGCAGTAGAATGCATAAAGATTTACTGAAGTTTTCAAGGAATTTCTAAGCTCTGATCTGGAGTTCTTTTCCCACAAAGCCACCTTTCAATTGTGACTTTTGCTGTGTTTTAATTTTAATTTTATTTAATTTTACCCTTTCTCCCAGGAAAAGCTGAGATTGCTTACTATTACAGTGTATACATGTATTAATCCTTGAAAACAGTATTTCTTTTAAAGAGAAAATTGCCTAGAATCAGGAAAATATCTTGATAAGGCACTTATGGTAGAAAGCAGAAGATGAGAACATGTGTTAGTAGGAGAGAAAGCAATAAAAAAATAGCAAAACTGTTCCTAAGTTAGAAATTAATGGCAATTAGTGGGTGGTGGGGAATACAAAAAAGGAGAAAAGAAAGGCAGAGTGGCCTTTAGAGGGAAAACATTAAAAATTTTGGACATCTAATATTCAATTTTAAGTTGTTGCTGTTTTTACAAAATCTTTCTCATAATTCAGAAAAGTGTGGTACATTCACATTGCTGAGCACGCTGATTTTTATGGAAATGTGTTTATCGCGTGTGCTTAAGAAAGATCAATTTTCCCATTTGGCTATACACCAGAGCAGGGACACAGAGCAAAAAACAAAAAGTTGTAGAGAAAACTGGTTCAAGACAGAGGTGTTTATGAGGCTATAAGACCCACTGGAAGTTCAGAGAAAACTGAAGAACTATATCGGACTTTTCATGGGGCACAGAAGCCAATCTTATGTATAGCTTAAAAGGTAAGAGGACCTCAGGTAACTGCTAGCCCAAGTCACAGCATTTTGCAGACTCCCACCTTTTACAAACTCCTGTCAGAGTGGAAAATTCCACCAGAGACTGAACCATGAAGAAACATCTTGTGGGACAGGTCCCAGGCCTAACCCCTAACTCGGTGAATTCCTTCCTTATCAGCAGCCCAGCACACCACTCCCACCCCATTTCACAGCAACCTCAGACCTCTGCCGCCTGGACCTATGACTGCCCCAGCCTGTAAGCGGGAAAGGAGGCTCCTGCGCTCGCTGGCGCTCCCCCTCCGCAGGTCTTTGTCCAATAAACCGGTGTTACTGTCAAGCCACCCTCCTTGTCTTTTTTCCTCCATCTTAACAGTAACATGGAAGTTATACCACACAACACAGTACATACACACACACACACACACACACACACACACACACAGAGTGAAAAGATAAAACGTAACAATTTTTAAAATTAGAAACAGGGAAGATATACAATTAAGCAGGATGCAACATCTGGGGGAAGAAAAATGCCGTATATCAATGAACCATGTACACTTGGGCAATGTAATATTAGTGGGCCAGCTTCAGGACCTTACTATGGTGAAAATCTGCTACAAATTTCCACTCTCTTTGAAGTCACATGGACATGAATCGTGTGTGCTTTCAACATACTAGCTATGAATGAACTTAGGCTAGTGGGTGAAAATATCTGAGCCCCAATATTCTCCTTTCCTGTAAAATACAGATAGTAGTATCTACTTTAAACATAAATAATAATGGCAAATTTTTATTTACTGCAAACTATATGTCAAGCTCCAAAATTACAGCTATTATTTATTTAGTTTAATCCTTGCAACTATTCTTTGAAATATTATTATTTTCATTGTACAAATCAGGAACCTAAGCCTAATAGAAATTAAATAACTTTCCTAAGCACAAAGCTTGTGAGTAGTGGAGCCATTACAATGGCTCACTAGTACTGACAATGGTAATATAAGCAAATAGTGTGAAAGTCAGTTTCAACTTGAAATTTTCAATTACTGACTTCGTTTTCTATAATGGGCAAACCCAAGATAACTCTGTAATGATGAATCCTTTGTAAACTTTCCTTCTTGTCATTCTGCATTTTTTTTCACTATTTCTTTATTTATCATCATAGCTCAATTCTTATTAGATCACCAGCTAATTCACGCTTGTTAAGTAGAAAAGCAATGGCAACTAGGCTTGATGCCTAAGTAGGATTCAAGCCTGTATCTAAAATGACAAAAACTTATAACATTGTTTCAGATCAACTATGGAGTGGCAGGAATAAATACCATTTTATATGCTCGCTGTAAAGCTAGGTTATGTTTCCAGTGTAGTCACACCAAGTAGGAGCACATACCGCCCATGTCAGCACTTTGTCCTCTAGACCAGGGGTCCTCAACCCCCGGGCCACGGACTGGTACCCTCCTATTAGGAACTGGGCCAAATGGCAGAGGTGAGTGGCAGGTGAGTGAGCGAAGCGTCATCTGTATTTACAGCCACTCCCCATCCCTTGGATTACCGCCTGAACTCTGCCTGTCAGATCAGTGGTGGCATTAGACTCTCATAGAAGCAGGAACCCTATTGTGAATTGTGAATGTGAGGCATCTAGGTTGTCTGCTCCTTATAATCTAATGCCTGATGATCTGTCACTGTCTCCCATTACCCCCAGATGGGACCATCTGGTTGCAGGAAAACAAGCTCAGGGTTCCCCTTGATTCTATGGTGCATTATTATTTCATTATATATTACAGCGTAATAATAATAAAGTACACAATAAATGTAGTGTGCTCGAATCTTCCCGAAACTATCCACCCCCGCACCCCCAACCCCTGTCCGTGGAAAAACTGTCTTCCATGAAACCAGTCCCTGGTGCCAAAAAGGTTAGGGACCACTGCTCTAGATGACCCACTGGGGACATACGGTTGCCATTGACACTGTAGGGTCTTACCAGGTCTGGAAAACTCAACCTTTGCTATGTCACTGTGCTTTTATACTTTTCACTTACATCACTATTTGGAAAAGTGTAGACTAACAATACAATGAGGGTTTGTGTGTATGTACTGAATAACAGACTTGACATTAGAAATGTTGCATCCTTATGTCTGTGGAGAAAATAGAATGAATATCTAGATTTACCTGAAGAATTTTTCTGCCTCCAGCTTTCCAACATTCTGGAGAGCCAGTTTCCCTGCACCTTCTATGTGAACCAATTAATAGGACGTTAAAGAAAAAGGTAAGAATTTGTTTGAACTCAAGGATCTGACACATGCTGTTCCAATAAATTTTACATTCTAATAAAATAAACAATTGAAGTCTTACAAATACTGCATGCCCAAATAAAATAATACCAATTTTTTTGTATAATAAACTAAAGCTTATCAAATAGCTTCCCTTAAGGTTGAAGGAAAAAAAATAAAGAAAAAATAATCCAACTGTAAGTGACCTTCAAATAACCTAAGCATTGTGTTGGCAAGTTTAGTAAGACTATGTTCCCCAAAAGTTTATAGAAGCGACATTGTCATCAGTATGTCTTCTGAAAAAGAAGTGAGTGATAGAAACCACTACACTAAAAAAATCATTTAGTTAGAATTATGATCGTGTATTGGGGTTTATGCAGGATCTTGCACGAAGAAAATAAGCAAGCTGCAACCCTCTTTCTTTTACTTTCAACGACAAAGGTCACGCCAAGTGTTTTGAATCCTATTGCTGCTATTAAGAGCTCTTTCTATGCATTAAACTTGTCTCACCAAAGCAGGTGTTTGACATATGAGGGGCCTGGCTGCAGTACTATCAATAGTTTCATTACAGGGGACTTACTCTCCAAACATACCTTTCTTGTGGACAGAATTTAATTTGAACCATCTTTTCTAGAGGGTAGATATTTGTGATTATTTTCTCGAAATAAGTAAAAAGTTTAAACAGAGGTGATACGCAACTCCAGTTTAATGTGTGCACTAATCTTTCACTTTATATAATTTATCATCTATAATTTTAGTTATTATAAATATTTAGCTAAATCTACTCGGTTATCTTTCATTAAATATGAACTCATAATCTACAAAAATACATCAAATGGCTGCATTTCCACATTTTCCAGAATCATATATCATAGTACTGTGGCTAGATAAGATTACCTAAAATGCAGATAAATTCTTTTGTAAATATGTCAAAATATATCTAATTAACTATATATAAAATTATAAATAAATCCTGCCTTCCTAAGAGGGATAAATTTAGAGGCAACATTTGGAGAAACACAGTAGTGACATCTGATAAGTATGACTTTGTTTTTCCCCTAAGCTATAAATAGTAATAGCTAACACTGAATGCTTCCTATGTGCCAGTCATACAACACTGAGTGTGTACTAACTCGCTTATTCCTTATAATACACCTATGAGATTCAAACTATTAGGGATCTCATCTTATGAAGAAACTGAGGTACAGAATAATTAACTTGCTCCTAGACACAGCTAGTAAGTGAAGCTGAGATTTAAATCTGGACAGTATGGGTCTAAAATCAGTCATCTTAACCATTAGTTGTATAATTTATTTAGATATATAATTTATAAAACAGTATTCATTACATGTCAGAATAATCTTTTACATTTAATAATGAAGACCGCGAGAAATGGTCCATTTGTGGTACAGGACACCACCATATACAAAGCAGCCTACTAATGTACAGCTGTCGTGGGAAAAGATGTTTCTAAATCATTTGTACCCTGGAGACACTACATGTCATTTTATTCAAAGTCCACGGAGATTAATTTCCAAAGGATAAGTTGAGAGAAAAATCACCTTTTCCTTCATCAGAAAACCAAATAATCAACTTTTATTTCTCAAAGGTAAGAAAGATCAAATAGACAACCCTTGGACCTAACCTGTGGTTCCACGAAGGATATAAAAATAGCAAGTGTGATGACTAGATCATTAAATTGTTCCTTCCGGGAAAATTCTGTGATTTAATGCAACACACAGTATGTAAGGAGAATTGCAACATTATTGATTGAAATCTGAAATGGAGATACAGGGGGCTTAACCATTTTTCTAGAAGAACTCTGGAAGAAAGAGTTGGACCTAATGTTTAAAAAGCTAACATCTAACATTAACTCTAGTAAGCAATTATACCATTGCTTAAACCAATATTACATAACCAAGAAAAAAATAGGAAATTTATGTATTCTGTTTACATTTTTACTCACCCATACTGTACCAGTTCTCCCTCATGGCTGGGTCCTCTCTAATAAATGGAATTTTTGTATAACATCTTTTAGGTCACCTAAGCAGTGATGTATAAAATCACCGTATATGTATGTATATGCCCAGAATGTATATGCCCAGAAAAATAATGAAGTCTCTCAGCATAAGGTACCATAAGAATTAATCTCAAATAATCCTACTATTTGTAGGTTCCTTTAAAAAAAATCAATATGCCTGTACCTTCAAGTTACCAAGTGCATATGTTTGACATATGTGGGTTACCTGATACTTTAGAAAGTAGCGAACACAGAGGCAGATCCCAGATAGATGTAGGATTTTGAAAGGAACATTTTGAAATCTTGTAATTTGTGCTTATCTCGAAATTAAATTCAGTCTTCTAGTCATTCCAATTTTTTCCAACCTATTAAATTGTGAGAAATCTGCAAAGAATTTATTGAGAATGTTCTCAAATAACTAAGATGGTAGCTTTTTACTAAGAAACTGATTATATCAAGGCCGAAGGGTAAGATTTGTCCAGAAAAGCTTTCCTAGCTAGCATCCAATGAGTATTAGAATTTCCAAGTCTAATTTATAAACCCAAACACAAGCAGATAAAAATAATAATTTTTATTTTCTTCAAGAGAAGAGAAAAATGTAAGGTAGAGTGAAGTAACATTTAGACTCAGAAAATTTAAATCAAAGAACTGACATAACTAGCAAACTTGATTGTTTAGATTTTAATAAAATGTATTATATAATCTATTATTACTTTTAGTGAGAGCAAAGTATTATAGAAAAACTTTATTTTATTTGTAAAATATATCTTGGCCCAAGGAAGTAAGTATACGTAATTAACTAACACCCATAAAAGGTGTGACTCTTTAATGTTGCCAATGAAGATTTAACATCATATTCTGTAACAAATATAGCTCATTCTGCTCTTAAAACATGTAATTCATTATCTCATTTGAATGTACTGTTTAATCTAGGAAATTGTATAATAATAGCAGTAATAATATGGGAGTAAACAATGTAGTTTTACTTTCAAAACTAATATCCACCAGTAAAACTAAAATTTGAACTGTGAGAAGGCGATATATCTAATCATGACACTATCAGGAGGAAATAGCACAACACTTTTAACCCATTATTTGTCATATTTCTGCATGGGAACATGTTTCAAAATAGGTTTCATAGGCCTAACACATAACGCAGGAATAATCACACAAGGAATTTTGAGGGTATATTCATAGTCACCTTTCCATATTCAAATGTTACAAAATGAATTTCTACCGAAGACACTATTTTCATTCTTATTAGAGTTATTTGCTCAAGACTATAGCCATAGAAATATATATCTTAAATCTCATCATCAAAAAAGCCCAGAACTCTGGCTTCATTTTCAGGCACAATACCACAATGGCAAAACATCAGTCTCAATGTTGATTTATTAGTTAATAATGTAAGCAGTAACACATGGGCTAAATTTAACACATACTCAAAACAACCTCTGTTAAATAATTTAACATGAATGATATTAAGGACAGTTAAATACATTTGTTTCTTAGACACATTGTCTAAGAGTCTTGAAGTCTTTTGTGAGAATCCCTGGGGGAACTTATATGTGGATACTTACGTTTTATAGGATTGACCAGGAATAGTCTAAAATCAGAAGTCATAGCCCTCCTTAAGCCATATAGCTTAATTATAGAATAATATAATCATAGAATTATAGTTGGCTTATCTAGTTGATGTGATTCATATTAAAGGAAAAGGAAGATTTAAGAATGTGGAAATTATTGCCAAAGAGCACTCAGTACTAAGTTGCAAAGGGAAAATGGTTAGTAAATCCCAGGCCACCTTATGATATTAAGTTGTCTGTTAAGCATTGCAGTGATCAAGGAAGCATCCATACTTAGAAATGCACGATTAATCTTTTAAATAATATCCTAATATTGTTTAAATCTACTTTGATTTTTCTTCAAAACAAAAGAAAAATGCAAACTGTTATTTTCTTTGGTCAATATATATGTTTATAAGATGGCCTTATAAATTCTATTGCTCATTGAGTGCTGGCTAATAAAATGTATTCATCCATTTTCTTTCAATCAACCATATTTATTTAGGACTTGCTAAATTCAAGAAGGCCTGGGCCCTAACACATTTGTAAGTGTGGGCAGAGGCCTAGAAATTTGCATATTTAATAAGAACCAAAAGTGATTCTGACACAAGTAACCTTCTGACCAAATATTGCAAAACATTGATAAGTGACTGCTTCAAGGGGGAGAGGCAGTGACAACATCATGAAGGATGCAGTATTTGAGGTATTTCTAGAAAAACGGGTAAAATTAGGGTATGTAGAGATAGTATGAAGGGCAATTAAGAAGAGGAAAGAGACTAAGTTAGGCACAAGAGCAAGAAGTTGTAGAGTGAGGAAATAACCAGTGGCCTAGATTGGCTAACGATAAGAAAATTAGAGAGTAACATAAGAGATGACTATAGGTTAGAGGGAAATTGATTCACATCAGGAATGTCAAAACCAGAGAGTATTGACTCTATTAAATACATGACAGAGAGTTTCTAAAATTTCTTGAGCAGGTAAAAGCTTAATTCAAAGTATAGGGAGATAGATGGTATAAAAGGTAATTGAAGCCATGGGAGGAGGTAAGGTTGCTGGGGAGGCAAAACAGAACATGATGAAGGCACACTAAAGAATAACATTGTGGAGTGTCTACATTTGATGGCCTGGAGAAAGAGGAAAAAAGAAGGAAAACTGGGTGATAATGTTACGAAAACAGTGGGGATGTGGTCTAGGTCCTGCTGCTTGCTGCACAGAAAGTCAATCACGGAGACAGTGAGTACTGCCAGGGAAGAAGGCTTTAATTGGGTGCTGTAGCGGAGATGAGAGATCACAATGAAATGATTAAAAGGATAACTAAAGGAAATGTATAGAAGAATGAAAAGGTTGAGTCAGGGGCACAGCATGGTAACATGTAGGAAGAGAGGATATAGACATTACATTGCCTGGGACGTCTCCTTCCCTCTCTAGGCCACTAGCATAGGTTCAAAACGGAGACTAAATTACAATGCTTATATTCTGTATAGACTAAAGACTGAAAAAGTAATGGAGCTTTACTGAAAGATGGGTTTCAGATGACAGAGTCAGATGAAAGTGCAAGGGATTGCTAGCACCTATGATGGTACCATAGTCGTAGATGGCAGGAAAGCAAGAAGCAGAAGATTTCAAGTCGAGTGCACAGTCATTTTAAAAACGAGAAGGTGCAGGAAATTGATGAAGGAGTTTACAGAACCCAACTATCTCACAATTTGCATTAAAGTATGGGTGCCCTTATTTAGTGTGTGGAGTTATCTATTCTGGCCCTTAGTTCTATTGCTCCTGTTGAGGAGGAAGGAGAGGAAAGATTGCCTGCTCCTGTGTGCCTCTTTGAGGTGCCAGGAGATTACTCTGAAATGCTTTCCTAGCATGTAGCATGTCTTGTACAGCAATTCCAGCACTAAGACATGCACCCTGAGATATGCCAACACACTTCCAGCTGGTCCAAGGCTAGACCACCTAACTTTTGAGTTTCAGCTTCTAATAACAGTGAACAACAGCACTTGCCACTTGTACCATTTTACTTCAGAAGGATGTCACACGAATCAGTGAGGGAGTGACTTTAGAAGACCTTGAGCCAATTGGAGAGAAGCGCTCTAAGTGCCAAATAATTTCTCACTTTTAATATTCAGTGAGAATTTTTGAAATGTTAAAAAAAATAGAGGACTTACGAATAAAAAATGGCTAGCAGGACACATTTACTGGAATGAAGGAGGATTGCAAAGCTATTTTCTCAATTATATTTTTTACATTAAAACAACCTTGCATTTTTAAACCCTGCAGATAAAATGTCTTTTATGAAGAAAAGCTAATTAAGTTTCCTGAAAAATATGGCAGCTAGTTAATTTACATCTTTTTCAAAGCGTTAACGCTTATGGTTTTTAGGGCCCAAGTTACTAAGTTAATCTATAAGTGAATCCAAAGGTGAACTAACAGACCTAAAAATGGTTCATGCTTAGGTGTAGGTTTCTGAGCACTAAAAAATTTTAAAAATGACCATAGAACTATTTTGATCTTTACTTTTGAACAAATCAGGTTTATATATTGTTTCCTTTCTAGACCTTCCATTGTACTTTTTAAAAATAAATCCCCATCACAGTACTGAAAACATACACTCTGCAACTGTTTACTGGGTGTTACCTATGGGTCAGGCACTATGCTGAATGACAGAAATATAAAGTTAAACTAGGCCGGGTGTGGTGGCTCACGCCTGTAATCCCAGCACTTTGGGAGGACGAGGCAGGCGGATCACAAGGTCAGGAGATCGAGACCATCCTGGCTAACATGGTGAAACCCCATCTCTATTAAAAACTAGAAAAAATTAGCTGGGTGTGGTGGCGAGTGCCTACAGTCCCAGCTACCCGGGAGGCTGAGGCAGGAGAATGGAGTGAACCTGGGAGGCGGAGCTTGCGGTGAGCCGAGATTGCGCCACTGCACTCCAGCCTGGGCGACAGAGTGAGACTCTGTCTCAAAACAACAACAACAACAACAACAACAACAACAACAGTTAAACTAGACATTCCCTAGCCTTAGAAGCTCATGACCCAGCTCTTTTATTAGTTGTAAAATGTACTGGAGAGTTGTTATACTCCAAACCCCCTTTACATAGCATTTTGCTGTTGTCTTTATGTGTTTATATCCCAGGCTTTTAATATAGTTGCTCAAAAAAAAGTTTGAATGTTTAATATAGCTGCTCCAAAAATGTTAAATTGAAGTTAATATTATATTAAATTATAAAGATAATTTGGATAGGGACATACCTTTTTAAGATGAAAAATTAATGTATTCTCCCTTATTGTTCAAAAAATAATTTTAAATGGAGGTTAATATTATAGTTAGAATTCACAACCTATCTAATCTTTCAGAGAAATAACAAAAGGAACCACTGATAATTTGTAGTACTATTTCATGTTTTCTGTTGCCATTTATTTGTAACTTAAATGTGTGTGAAACATTTGTTTGTAAAACTAAATGTTATCAAAAGGTTTGGAATAGCTTTAAGAATTTTGAGTATTTATCAAGTCATTATACCTAAATGTGCTAACTTGAAATGTATCTTTGTCTCCACCTTGTTTGAGCTGAATAAACTGGAAGAGGTTAACTTCATAAATCTTTCCTATAGCATCTATAGCTGATGTAATAATTCAAATGAAAATAAGGGCTATGGAAAAAAATATGAGCCAAATTAGTAAACAACTCTCTATCAGTTTCCTTTAACTGAAGTTAGATAAAAGATAGAAGGGCAAGGTGGGGACAAAATTACTGTTGGCATTATCATCGTTGAAGTAATAAATGGTTTCAACATTAATATAACGGAAAATATTTCTCCCAAGTAATAATCTAGAATGTAGTTCTTAAAATTGATGCAGTATAATATGCTAGTTCAGCTTAAATATTAATTTCAACTAACTTACGGTTGTATAATATTGCTACAAATTATGAGACAAACGAAAATTTAAAGATCTATGTAATATGTAGCAACAATAGTTGATGAGAATCACATCTTTTTAAAATCTGGTTTTCATTTTCTCTTTTCTTAGATGATTACTAAATTCTTAGGTGTGTGGGTTTTTTTTAAGTATTTATGTTAACTTTAAAATAACTCCATTATCTTAAATAAATAAAATGTCTTTGAGCACAGTCCTTGAGACACCTGATCAGTGCACTTTGTATCAGCATGTGCTAGTGTACCTATGTATCAGCAGCTTTTTCTTGTCAGACTGACATTGACTTACCTTGGCTCAAATAAATTAATGTTCTGACATCTGGCAGCAATAACAGTTTGATATGCCAGTAGAAATAGGGGAGAAAAAGCAATGGAAGGAGACACAAAAAGATGGAAGGAATGGCAGAGACATTTTAGAGTTTATCAATATATAAGTTGACTGATATTTTGTGTGGTGTGGAGGAGAGAGAGTCATGTGCTGTTAGCTCTGTGATGGGGCTGAAACTGTGTCTTATGTTGCAGCAATTACCTGGCCATACATTACTTGATTCTCAGAATATGCAAATGTATGATACTTGATAGCAGACTTTACTACACTCTAAGTGCCCATAGAAATACCACAAAATGCAATATGATCCTATTCATTAGAGTTCGCTGTGACTATCAGAACTTTCAAGGCAATTGTGTAGTTCTTTATAAATGAAGAATTTTCATGGATGGAAATGCACAAATCATAGTCTGTAAAATATAACAACAAACAAGTGAACTACATTCTTATTTTAAGATGCAATTGAAGTATATACGTCAAATATGGAAGTCACAACATGAAGGATATTGTGAGGTTTTCATTTTGACTTTTTAAATGTGAATGGTAACACCTGGTCAAATGCTATAGGCAAGAAACTTGACAGCTGATCATATCAGGCTTGCTGTGAAACAGTAATGCTCTCTTGGTTAGTCTCAAAGTCTAGACATATGTTATCTTTGAGTCTATTTATTTTACATTTACTTATCAAGAGGCATATATGGACCAGTCATTATTCTATGCTCTGGGGATACAGCTGAGAACAAAACCAAGTCCCTGACCACAAAAAGCATATTGTCTAGTGACTGAGAGTAAAAATAAACACACAATATAATACCAGGTTGTGATACGCACAAAGAAGAAATAGACAGCAGGTATGGAGATTGCCAGTAATGGTGATGGAGGGGCGATTTTTAGATATGATAGTTAGGGAATGTGTAAGAAGGTAAAATTGAGTGAAGTTATAACTAGATGCTATCTCATTTGTCTCAGTCCACTCTTAAACTTTTGTGTGTATGAATATAGATTATTTGAGAATAATCTGCATTAAGGATGTTCATTCCCTGAAAGGTTATGATAACGGTGGGTGATGGTAATTGAGATATTAAATACAAAGTAAATCATAGAAAAATAAGAAGGATCTTTATTTTAGATTATAGATTATTATATAAACAGCCCAATTTTAAGAATTTGTCATCAGGTATTCACTCTTTCATAAAAAAAGCTTTTTAAAAAATGATCTATCATATGCTATACCCCCATGAATTATCAGTAAACAAAATGCACATTGGTTCTTACTCTATGGAACTCAAATTCTAGGTGGGAATTCTATTCACATAGATGAGATAGCGCCATCAAACACTCTTGACCTAGTACCATCAAAGTTTCAGTTAAAGATTTCAAAATTGGTATGTACATCTTTCTCTGATCTTTTTATATCTGAAAAAATGATTCATCTTACTCTTCCTTTCTGTGGCATAGCTCCTAATACTTTCTCACAGGGTACAACTAGTTCTTAGGCTTCTGCTCACTGAAAAGGGATAAGAAATGAGGGCATACTACAGATGCAGAGTTTTGTAATCATGTGGGTATCAGCTACTTGTAATGATATTAGACAGTATCTATAATGATAATGATCATATGACTTAAGTCTTTACAGTGTGTTAGATACTTTTACTCAAGATCTTGTGATTAAAAATAGGAATGTCTAAATTTGAAGGCACATTGGTTTAGTGCCAATATCCAAACCACTGGGATACAAGTTAAGAACAAGAAAAAAAGTGAGGATTACTCCCATTTTGAAGTTAAGATAAATTACAAAACTGGCATATAATATTACACCACACATTAGGGGTTCAGCAAATTTCTTCAAAGGGTTGGACTGGTTCTTAGGTGGGATCAAAGACAAACAGAAGACATTCATCTATCTAATGAAACTAAAAGTCAGTCAGGATGGAGTTGGCATAGTACTGAAAGAATAGCAAAAAGAATTCCAGAAGCACACATTGGCAATGCCCACTCAAGCACTGTTAAGGGAGAAGGCATCTTGGCCAACAGACTCAGAGAATTACAGTCTCATTCATCTATTCAATATTTTTTGAACACAATATATTCTGGCTGTCAGACTAGGTGCTAAGTATACAGTGGTGTACAAGAACCACAATGGCCCTCATCCACATGGAGCTTGTGTCTAGCAGGGGATTTATTTCCAAGGAGAATTCTAGATAGATGCTTCATACTATTTTGTCAGATGCCAGTAAGTGTTTGAGCTATAGGACTCCTTTTATTCTGAACATACATTGGTTTGGTAGTCTGACTATAATTGGCTTTCTATGTAGATCTTTTATAGGAGAATATAATGTTTTTGAGAGACCAAGAATTCTGATCTACCTTACAATTACCTATCAGGGAAAATAATCAGTTTTATTTACATCAAGAAATCAGTCTACTATGAGTAAGCTGACAAAAATAAAATTTAGAATTTCTGAGGTTGAGGAGCAGATTTAGGCCCATTTATCACACCTTGTGAAGCCTCTTGGGGGATGCACAGCCAGGCAAGAACCCCAACCTCTCATTTGCGTATTCCTCTGTTATCTTTGAAATAAACCAAATGCAACTCAAATTACAAAATAAGCATAGAAGTTCAAGGCTAGAAATGTTTATTATTTAAAATAATTAGGTCGGGCGCGGTGGCTCACGCTTGTAATCCCAGCACTTTGGGAGGCCGAGGCGGGCGGATCACAAGGTTAGGAGATCGAGACCACGGTGAAACCCCGTCTCTACTAAAAATACAAAAAAATTAGCCGGGCGTGGTGGCGGGCGCCTGTAGTCCCAGCTACTCAGAGAGGCTGAGGCAGGAGAATGGCGTGAACCCGGGAGGCGGAGCTTGCAGTGAGCCGAGATTGCGCCACTGCACTCCAGCCTGGGTGACAGAGCGAGACTCCGTCTCAAAAAAAAAAAAATAAATAAAATAAAATAAAATAATTAAAAATTATCTGATTAGAGACTTCTTTTCCTATTCATGAAGTAGTCTGTGCAGTCAAAACAATTTTTAAGATATATATCTTAAATTTTTATCCCCAGAGTTACTATCTTGTGTAATATAAACCATGATAAATAGATTTGTTATGACTTCTTCCAATGACTCAAAACAAGTTAATAATACTTTGCTAGCCATCAGTACTCAAAAGGAACGAATTCCACAAATCTAAAATGCTCAATGGGCCCTAAGTAACCTTTCTTCCAAGCCACTAATACTGAGCCAAAAAAAAAAACAAAGGCATAACTGGCATCATAATCAATCAGTAGGCTTTGATATCTTTATTGAGTACTCATTAATGATACATCTGTGACTGCTTCTATTTTTAGTGCTATGCTATTGAAAAAGGTGACTTTTAATATGCAGAACTTTAGAAGTCATTGAAATAGTAAAGATGTACAGCACAAGAGCATGCTAAGTTCAATAATAAATGGTCACATGAATGAGGCCACATGTATTCCACAGTAGAGTTGACTTTTAAGGCAATACATTAAAACAAACATAATGTAGTACCATATATTTATTATATAGTGGTCTCTGTTGGGAAACATAGACAAACATTAAGATATATTACATACTTAAACATGCAGAAATGATCAATTAAGGACCTGAAGATAATATAACAAGATTTTAAGTTTGCCAGCTTTCTCTTTGGCTTTCTCCCTGGGTAGCAGAAAGATATATTCACTGAATCTTCTGAACAGCCAAAACTTTGAGGTTGAAAACAACCTCAAAAATCTCTCCTTACACTATAGCTCCCTCAGAAAATAGCTTTCTGTTTAATACAGTTTTCCTCAAATTTTCACAAGGCCAACTTTTCTTGTGAAAAACAAATTCTTTCTGAAAAAAAAAAAAAAAAAAGCTCCTTACAATGTTCTACAATCCGTTTTCTCTTTAAGCCCAACCTTTCAATTTATAATAAATTACTTCCTTTGGGTGAATCAGAAGTGCCATTGTAGTCTTTTTTATGTAGCATATTCCTGAGCACTTACAAATAGGAGTGTATTTATAGAGAATGAATAATAAGAGGAAGAATTAGTTCAGGTAAACATGACATTAGAAACAGTAAAAGAATTAGAACTGTAAAAATTGCTTTTGAAAACCACTGCTATATCCTACACACCATCTGTGTCTACTTTATTGATCATCAAAAGCTTTATCTCTACTTGGTTTCTCCACTCTGGAATACAGCCTGAGAATAATTTTGAATAGGCAAGAAAGCAGTGAAAACAAATAAAAGGTTACATTCATTACCAGACATTTGAAGGAAGAAATGAAATAGTTGCACAAAATTGACCTGTGGCTGAGCAACATTATAATCCCCAAATCCCTAATATATACTAGCTGGTTGAAGGAGTAAGAGAATCCCATTGAAATAATATCTTCAATGAAAGTGCTTCCTATTAAACTGACATTAGCAGAAGCTCTGGAAGTCACACATTTCCTAGCTTTCTTACTAAAGAATGTACTTCAGAAATAATGAAATACGAAAATCTTCCACTCTTCAGTATCCAATTTTTGCTGCTCATGAAATGAGTGGGGGACCATGATATACCTCTCTAAGCACTGGTTCTATTTCTTTGAGCCCTTGTATATCTATGGATTTAAGTAAGTTGTTCCCCCAGTTTTGGGGGTTGGTACCCTTTAGGATCTGACAAAAGTCATACACCTTCTTCTGCATACATGTACTCACACAGTTCAATGTAAAATTTCAGGAGATTCACTCTCTTTAGAAGCTAATCCACATACTCCAGGCCAATGTTGCAGGCTTGAAGTGAAAAGGTGAAGGAAGAATAGATATTTTGTATTGCTGAATTTAAAAATAAATTTAAAAGCAAGCAATAAAACAGGCAAAAGAAAGAATGAGAAAGAGAGAAAAGAAAAGAACAATAAAATCTTGAAGGTGTTCTGTGTCTGAATCTGTTAGGAAGAGCACCTCCATCATCATCTCCTTCCTGCTGTTTATGTTGTCACCAACTAAAGGTAGGTGGGTCAATGATAAAAGAGTACTCTTCTGTTTGTCTCCCAAGGATTCAGCTTGCCTGAGTGAAAATGGCCTATATTTCATCACATGGTTTTTGAAGACTCTGAGCCCCAGATATGTCCTATGAGGACAGATTTCCAAACTAAAAATCAAGACATATAGTCTGACACCTTAAGTATATTTATGGAAGCATTAGTGCTATCTAGGAAAGCCTATGATATCAGATAGATTGTTTCCTTTTTGTGATGGGTCTCCTCATCTCATCTAGAACTTTAACTCATAACTGCTCTGTAATTACACATACTAAATCTGCAATTTACTTTGAAATGCACCAGAAATAGGATGGATTGAAAGATGAATATAGGAGTGATGTATTTTGGATATGTGATAAAGCAAATATAGTAAAATGTGAGTGGTAGAATCTGAATATACAAATGTTTACTGTAAAATTCTTCCAAAGTTTCAAGATGTTTAAAAGGGTTTATGATAAAAATTTTGGGAAATGTACAATGAAGAAATGGAAATTTTGCAGAAGAAATATTCCAAGTAGATGGCAATGATTATATAGCTGAGGTACAATCATAGGTGATATTTTTATTTGTGGATTTTTTGTCTGTATTTTAAAATTTTCTATGGAGTTTTTTAGGTTATAAAGTAACAACACCTTTAATAAAGGATTTAGAAATCAGACCGCCATAAACTGGACTGCTGGAGCAGAGGATTGTTGTTGGAGACTGATAAGGGATGACCTTTGCAAAGTTGATGTGGGACTGTTTATTCTAGGAATCAGACTTTCTCTTTGAAGGTAACTAGGTAGAGGAGGAGTAAGAGCCTTAAGGGGCTGTGCAAGGAAATGGTGCAACAGGATTAGAGCTTTAAAAACATCATAATAAATTCTCAAAATAGAAGATTAAACTGGGGTGAAGGAAAAGGTACAGAGTACATGTGAGGTTCATGAGGAAACTCAGCAATCCACATAGCAAAATCTTTAGTAATACAAGCAGATTTCTTCTCACAGGCAATTACTATAAAAGCTTTTAATAGTTCTTACTAACATAAATAACTGCAAAATATCGTAGAATATATCAGGGAGTGGGGACATATTCTACTTCACTAGCCAAATGATTTCCCAATACTGTCTTGCCCTACTCCTAGGAGAGAAGCAGGAGAGGAGAAAATTTTGGGGGCAGTTTGATTTTATAATGCATGTGAACAAGAGATGTATGTTGTTAAAAATATTTACAATTGTGTGGACACATACACACTTAGCCATAATTGCTTCACTTGAGCCTCTTAAATACATATTAACAGCGAAAATATTGTAATAGAATCATTCTAGTAAAATTGTCTTTCTGAGTTCCATATTATTTTCTAGTTAAATAAATTCAGTGAAATCAATCATTTCTTTCAAGAAAAACGCAGAGAAGTATTAAAAGTATCTGAAAATAATACATACAGCATTTACATTCTAGTAAGGGTTTTGTCCAAATAATGTTGTGTTACACTTGTCTGTAGGAAATCAGACAGCAAAATCTTTATATTGTGTTATAACGTCAAGCCATCAGTAAGACAGTCATGCCTTTAAGGAGTAAACTCAGTATTTGTGACTATAAGATCCATTTCTTACCACTAATATAAGTGAAGTGCAGATATAAAGGAGCATTCTTAAAACAAGAGGAAATAAAATATTTGTATTTAATACAATGCCCCAACTGTAATGGTCATGTATCTGAAAATGGTAATTGACTGATAAGCAACAAAATAGCAAAGAACAATAGTATTTGTAGTCTAAATTAATATACTGTCTCAGTAAATGTAAAATGCATAATAAATCGTAAACATAACAACTATATGGATTGAACCTATTTTCCTCATATCATCTAAGAACGACAATAGATGATATCATATATTGCTTATGAATGAGAATTTGGATAGAGCAATCAGATGCAATAAGACAAAGACAACAAATTATCTTTGACAGATTATGATTTTTCTCTATTTCTCTCAATACAGGCATCAAATATAGCAGCATGTGATCACTGCAGCTGCACAGAGGCAAATGGAAGTTGGTACCATCATCTGAATCTATTTTCCTTTATTTTTGTAATAGGTAGAAACTAGAATATAAATGCAGCCATTCAATACCACTCAAAAGCCTCTGAATGGACCAAATTAGAAGCAAGCACTAAAACCTGCCTAAGGAACCACTGAGAAAGCAGTTGCCTAAAGAGGCTTATGTTCTTGACCTACCTCAGTGAGCCACTATTTGTAGGACCCAAGGCAATACAATGTGGAATATTAATTGCATTTATGGCCTCAATAATTCACCCCCTCTGTAGTCATTCCCTTGTCAAGTGAATTTTGAGTACTTCCTGTAAGAGCAAAGTACATTTGACCACCCTATGTGACCCACTTCAGACAACAGGACAAATCAGAAGTGACAGTGTAACAGTGACAAACCTAGACCTCAAGAGGTCTTGTATGTTTCTGCTTTCCTTCTTGTACTTTTGCCATTGCCATGAGAAGAACATGCCCAGACTAGACTGTTAGTCCCAGGAAAAGGATGAAAAACATGCGGGGGCAGATCTGTCAAAGCTAAGGGATGCCAACCAAGCCCAGGCTAGCACAGAGCCTGTGGTCATCCTGAGGTCAGTGAGTGATCCCAGGAGAGATCAGCAAAACCACTGAACTGAGCCCAGCCTAGTTCGGTTGAACCCTGCACACACATGAGAAACAAATGTTGTTGTATGCCACTGAGATTTTGTAATTGTCTGTTACAGAGCAGCAAAATCTAACTGATACATAACTTTCCTGTGTCGAGTTTCCTTATGTATAAGTAGGTGGTAAATTTTTTTAATTGGCTTTTTGTAAAGACTATCTAAATCTACAATACATGAAACATCTTGCACTTCCACTGCCTATTTTGAAAATTGACAAATTCTTATCTTTCCATGTGTGTACAGATTGCCCAGCAGTTCTGCCATTTTTTTACTGATATTTTTAATATGGTAGAAAAATTACATTATAATGTATATCAGAAGACCTTATATTTCTTTGTTTTACCTTATAAGAGAAAGACAAGTCACTGCATTATTTGATGGCCTCACATATAGACAACCCTGAAGGACTTTCATAGAAATGGGTGTCTACAGATCTTCCCTGAAGTTTTATGTCCTCTCCCAGGAAACAACAACAGTAACAGCTAACTGGACTATGAGATAGGAAAAAATAAACTTACCAAGTTGTCCTTTTCAAATATTGCATGCAATACTTCTATTAATATACTTTCTAAAAACCATTCAACCATTGAGCAACATATTAGAACATTGGCATTGGTTTTCCTTGTTCCATCTTAGAAATAATGCTTCCAAATGATCCAACAGAGATGACAACAATTTTGGATGACTCACACTCTTGTAGAACAAATCTTTGCAAAACATATTGTCACTGATGAGTGCCTTTGTGTGTTAGGTGAACTTTTAATAAATTTAAATAAATCTAAATGAGTTCTGATTTATTTTCCTTTAAAATGTTTAATCTAATTATCTGAAATGGAGGAGAGCAGCCTCACGGGTTTATAGGTCCCATACCTAAACTATACTGTAAATGCACATATGTGCACAAATCTAATAGATTTACTTTTTAAACATCATTTCACTTAGCTTAATATTAGAAATGTTGTGTTTCTAGTGTTTACAACCAACAATTTGTACAAGAAAGTAGACTGAATGTGTGTGAGGTAGTAGGGAGGAAATAGGTTCCTTATAAACGTAACAATCATTATTGATCAAGTACTACATACTACAGTGATTTTTTGAAAATACAGTTTTGAGTCAAGATGGCAAGATCTAATAGGAAGAAGACATGTGAAACATTAATTATACGAATTCATGAATAAGCACAAAGAGAGATAAGATCACATATTGATAAACCATCTCATATACCCAAAGAATATCAAATGTACCAATACCTGAAAAGAATCACATATTCAGTTAAATTGGTACTCTAAATGTATTTCCTGAAATTCTTTGAAAGTGAGAAAATACACCAATTAGTTTTGAGCGAGTATCTCATGAGTTTTTTAATTAAATCACAATTCTTGATTATATATCTTTTTAATATTCCATGTGACAAAATGAAAAATGCAAGTAACTTACTTCATACCAAAATACGATGGTTGTGAAAGCACCTGTGCAACTGTTTGAGTTGCAAACTGAACTAGCCACTTTGTGCATGAGGTACTATTTTTACTTGAATGAATGACTGACAGATAAACTATGGCTATTCAGACTTGAGTATTTGGCAGACATTTTCTTGAACATAAAGTAAACCTGACACTTCAAAGAAAACAATTGACAGTGATTGTTGCCAATAAAATTTGAGCTTTAGAGCTAAATTATAATTTGGGGAAACTTTTATCTGCCACTGTCCATTTGATAAGCTTCCCAATAGATAAAATCTTCTCTGAGGAAAAGAGTGGCAAAATTAATGAGGTAACTGTTATAAATGTGTCAACATTGGAAAGATTGGCATAATTCAGTGAAACAATGAGCAATGCATGATGTTACAAACTCGTACATGCAAAAAAGATTCATTCAAAATGCAAGATACACCACTGGAATTAAATTCAACTGAGTACAAAAAATGAAACTCCATTGATATGGTTTTCGATTCTACATTGCAACTAACCTTTAAGAAGCTACCACTAATCAAAGTTTTGGTGTAGCATTAAAGAATATTCACAATTACTTAAAAAGGTATTAAAATACTCCTTCCTTTTCAAACTGCATATCTGTGTCAGGCAGATTTTCTTCATATACTTCAACCAGTATAACATATTGCAACAGATTGAATGAAGAAAGAGATGAGAATCCAGCTGTCTTCTATGAAGCCAGAAATTAAATAAGTTGCAAAAAAAATAAAATAATACATTCTTTTTACTATTTTTTGTTTTGGAAAATATAGTTATGTCTCATAAAAATTGTTTTTTTATGACTTGCTATTATAAATGAATAAATATTTCTAAAGTAGTTGAGTTTTAATTTCAAACATAATAAATATTAACAGATATGACCCACATTAAAAAAATATTTTTGGGGTCCTTGTAATTTTTAATAGTGCAACTGAAACCAAAACATTTGAGAACGGCTGTCTCTTAATGGTAAGGAGAAAATATTAAAACCCTGCTTACCCTGACCCAAAGGCCATGCCTTTCCCACTTAACTGCAATACATTTCATTACAAATAAATTTCAGAGATTGAAATTTCCAAAAAATAGAGGAATTATTCTCTAAGAGACAAAAGTTTTGGTACCATAACAGTGTATTATTATTGTAAATTAATTTCAGACTTTCATAAACTATATAATATATGCATATCTCATGTTAAAATAGTTTAAGTCACATTTATGACTATTATTTAAGTCACAGAGGGCTGAAGCAATTTCCTCCATGTACCTGCAAGTTTTCTTGAAAGACTGGGGATGTAGTATTAGAGGAAAAGTGATTCATGCTTTAAGAATCTGTTCAATTAAATTAAGAATTGTCATAGCCTGAAAATCTGTTGTTTTACTTTTTTATGTAATATTTTAAGACTTTTTTTTCTGGTAATACAGGCACTTAATTTTATTTCTACAGATATAATTCTAATTTAGGGTATTTCAGGTAAAAACATTTGACTTCCTAAACAAGTCACATTATAGTATTGATGCCCTTTATTTTTCCATTGTCAAGATATCTTTCTGCTTAGTTTGCTAACAAATCATTAGTCTTTCCTGTCACAATAAAACTGCAGGCTAATATTAAATTTCAAAGGGTGCATTTTATGATATTGGTATGATTAAGGAGGGTGTAATGAATTTTTTAGCAGTTGCTCCAGCTTCATACCCAGTGAACTCTAGAGAAGGATGTTCATGATGAAAAAAGGATGGCTCAATTTCAATATTGAGAATAAAATAAATGTGTGAAATGTGTTGTTGAAGAATGTCTCATATGGCTTACAAACGATCGTCCTTTAGATGGAAGATCATGTATTTCTTTTGGGGGAAGAATAAAAAGAAAGGGTGAAGAAATCTGTAGCATGGCAGCCAAAGTGAGTAGGTAAGAAAGAAGAAACTACATGAGAAAAAAGAAAAATATAAATACATAACTCATTAAAATACTTACTGCATGTCCTTACAGCTCAAAGCAAGAAGAAATTTAGGTAGCACAAATGTAGAGAATCCAGGAAACAGAAAACTAATTTGGGCAATGCATGAAAAGAGATACTCAGTTTAGTTGATCTAATTTTCAGTATCTACACCTCAAAGGGACTTCAGAGTGCATTGATTTTTTTCAAGTATTAATTTTTTAAAGGCAGGTGAATGCTTTTTTCCCCCTCAGTGAATTTATATATGGAATTATAATCAATATAACAGAGAAAAGTCGAGCTGCTGTGTTTCAGTTGAGGGGAGAGCTTTCTTTTAGCCATTTCTACAGCCCCAAATCCATGGCAAAAAAGGTCGTCAAACACTGAACTTGAATGTAGGAATGCAGAGCAGTTGGGGTTGCGGGTAGGTAAACCAGCAGTGTGACAGAAACTTAGAAACAAAGATAGGGCAAGCTGGCCAATGTTTTAAGTGCCATTCTGAAGGCAATGGTAGAATTGAGAATGTGGTGATAGAATGAGGTGCCACTACTGAAATGAGAGATTTTTCTGGAGTTTTGGAGAAGGCTAGCACTGTGAAACCAGATAGATCAACAGAGAAGTCATAAGTTGCCTATGTAGGAAACACTGGCACATGACAAAAAGCAAAATCACTACATCTATCAAAAATAGTATTAATTTATCTTTAAAATTCTTTAGTTTAAAAAGCTTGTATTGGCTTATAATTATTACCCAAGAATCATTCCTAGGGCTTAAACGGTGTTCTCTTCTTAAAGACTCGTGAAAGCAATTTCTTAGTTCCCTATGCAGGTGCATACCTCCTCAGCAAATGGTTTTTAATAGGCGCCGCAAATCAGTAAAATTGACAATGAACTTGAACAGGTTTCCCTCTTCACGTCAGTAAGCAGAGTGAAATGTGCAGCCCACTAGTATGAGTGTATGATAACCTGGCCAGGCACGGTGGCTCACGCCTGTAATCCCAGCACTTTGGGAGGCCGAGGCAGGCGGATCACGACGTCAGGAGATCAAGACCATCCTGGCTAACATGGTGAAACCCCGTTTCTAGTAAAAATAATACAAAAAATTAGCCGGGCATAGTGGCAGGTGCCTGTAGTCCCAGCTACTCGGAGAGGCTGAGGCAGGAGAATGGCGTGAACCCAGGAGGCGGAGCTTGCAGTGAGCCAAGATCGCGCCACTGCACTCCAGCCTGGGTGACAGAGCAAGACTCCGTCTTAAAAAAAAAAAAAAAAAAAAGTGTATGATAACCTAACATCTATCTCTATTACTGTCCTTATTCTGGGGTCTCTTTTATTCCCTTATCCTTGTTATCGCCTAACCGTTTCACCTTTGCCATTTAGTTAAAATTGATGTTTTCTTGTTATAGTACATACTTTGATATATTTATAAAATTGTTAAAATCTTTTTCACAACAAAGTAGGTTATCAGTAAATGGACAATATTTTCATCTTGTTTGCTAAATAGTAACAGAAATGGGATCTGAGGCAAGTTTTGAGTTCTAGGACTAGCATTCAAAATCTTTAATCGCAGTATTATCTTCTTTCATATACAGAAGTGACGGTACTTGTACTGTCTGATTGTCTCATTAAATAACAGCACAGTTATGTTAGATGACTGTCCAGTTTTAGGTGTGCAATCTATAGTCCTAGAAAAAAGCACAAGCAGCTAGGGAATTATGCTCAGAAATTCAGTTCAGTTTTTAGCATCAATGATACTAGAGACCAATCAATTAGGTAATTCAGACTAGACTCTTTTTGCTCAATTGTGTAAACAAAGTATACCTAATTATGTTCTTTATCTGACAGAATGAGCATCCTAGAGTTATTAAAATGTATACTAATGACATAGTGAAAGCAAACAAAGAAAGCACCCCCATGCTAATAGCAACATTTTCTCAAAAGTTTTTTAGTCGCATAATTATGGTGATAATATTTTAAACCTGAGAAGATTATTATTCTCAAGAACAGGTCTTGGAAATAGAAATTAAGGCAATGATGCCGCCCAATTCAGACAGAAATTGATTACAAGGAAGTTAGACTACTTAACCAACATCAAAAAAATTGTAGATTTGTGGCACACTGTGCCAGGATTTGAAGATAGAAAAAAGCAAAGAATGCAGCCATTTTTTTCCATCCGGGAATTTGTAACTTGATTGGGGAGATTCTATACATATAAACAGCAATTATAACATTGACAAATTTCTCACAAGTCCTACAGAAGTAAGAACTATAGGAATTCTCATGAAATATCTTGTTGTTGGGTAATCTAAGAAGCTTCACAGAAGAGACAGCTTTCAAACGGGTTTAAATATTAGAATATAATGAGAGTGAGGTGACAGTTTCTGGTAGAAGAAACAGCATGAGAACTGCCCATTTGGCTAGAACAAAACAGAGAGGACTGTTTTGGAGGAATAGAAAAAAAAAAAGTTGAAAGACACACACACACACACACACACACACACACACACACACACACACAAAAGGGAGGGTGGTTAGATCATAAAAGGCCTTGCATACCAGATAAAGGAGCATCTGGCCTATACTTTAATGACATTGAGGGATTCTGATTTATAAATTCCAGACTGCAGACTTATTTGAAAATACAGTATAAATTTAGAAAAGAAGATTGAGTACTCATTTCACTGTTAATAATAAATAGTACAGTACCTCATTAAGCAGTGAGGCTCTAGAGTTAGCAGAATTCGATTAAATCTTAGCTTTGCCTCTTTGGACAAGTTGCTTAACTTCTGTCTGCTTTATTTATATCAACTGTAAAATAGGGATACTAACTACACTAGAGTTGTTTAAAATCAAATCAAATAATGCAAGTAAAGCAAAATGTTTGGTACCACTTAACCTCTCTATATGACAACATATACATATGGATACCAAAGCATTTATAAACACAAAACTATCACCCATAGATAATCTGTTACTTGCCTTGTCAGTCATGCCAAAAAATGCCTCAAATTATAAGTTATCATGAAGGATAATTATCCTAATGATCCTGATTACTGTCCTTTGATTAATAACTAGAAATTAATCATCTAGTTATCTAGTTATTATCAAAGGACAGTAATCAGGATCTGGAAAAGCCCTTTGGCAGTTGCATTGGGTAGAACCGTACATGTAGAAAATTGGAAATTTTTTATGAAACAGAGCGCTCAAAATAAAGAATGAATGATAAAGAAATAAATACATAATATGAAAACAAGCCCTCTAATTGACCAAAAGACCTTTCCAAAGTTACCCAGACAATCTCTCTATACCTTGTGAACTCAGAAGAATAGGCCTAAAAAGGTTACCCAATCTCTCTCTTTCCTCCAGCTGGGACTACACTGACAACAAGTGAGATTCACAGAATTCCTCTACCATCAGTTTTTAACCTCCAGAGAAATTGATTCTTCTGTTTTCTTGGTAACCTCTTCTAAGGGTCAATGGCTAAGCATGTCAGAAAATCCTTCCTCCTTGCCAAATTAAATTCTTCTTATCTATCCTATCATGTTTATTTGTTTTGTTAGAAAGTGGCAGGTACTGAAATTTTAAAACTCGTTTAAAAACTTAGGTAAAATTTAGTAATTTCCCTCTGGCTTGGATAATTTTCTGATAAGATCCCATGCCATCTTTCTTAAAAGAAGAATAATTTATTTACTCAAAGCTTGAACGAAGATGTAAAGATGTCTTTTCCAAAGATGCCCACAATAAAATTCCCTATCTCAAATGTTCTTCTAGAACCTTCACTCTCATCCATCAAGAGGTTACATCTAGTTCCCTTCCTCTTAAATTTGTAGCTTGCTTGTGACCAATGGATTGTGACTCAACTGATGCAGTGTGACTTCCAAGATAAGGCTAGAAAAATCGATTCAGCTTCCACCTTGCTGGTAAGGGACCCTGACCCAGGATGCAAGTAGTCTGCTTGGTCAGAGGCCACCATGCTGTGAGGAAGCCCAAACTAACCCATATGGTCAGACCACATGGAGAAGCCCTGACACCACATGCAGACAAAGAGATTCTCAGCCAGCCCATGCTGCTCCAGCCCTCTCTTGTCCTAGCTCCAGTCACTGGGACCACAACTGTGTGAGTGATCATGAGTCTGAATTATCCAGCCAAGTGCTTCTCAAAATCTTGACCCACAGAAATTATGATAAATAATGAAATGATTATTGCTGTTTTAAATCATTATGTTTTGAAGTGATTTGTTATGCAGGAATAGTAACTAGAACATCCCCTCCTCTACTAGAACCCTATAGAGATATAGGTCTAGTGCCTATAAAGACAAAATCAATAAGCTGCAATCAAAATGCCTAAAAAGGAACTACTGTTTAATAAAATGTACTTTATGTATAATGTGTCTGAAGGCACTTTGTAATCTGTGAAGGACTACACAAGTGCTAAATGGTTTGGCTAATGAGACAATGAATTGTACAATAAAAATGCAAAGCATTTCACCAAAAAAAGAACCTTCCTTGTTCAAGATACACCTTTTAATATCTTCCCTGGTATTGCCAGAAAGGGTTAAGTGTGCTCTCTTTTGTGCCTGCAGTACATTTTGCGCTTCTACTATTCCAATTATGAGATCTAATTCTTTATTTTTGCATGCCCATTTCTTCTACTAGACTGTGACCTCCTTGATGACAGGTATTACTTTTCTTTGTGTCCTTAGACTGTAATATAATATCTGTCACGTACTAAGCATGAATCCATATTTGTTAAATGAAAAAATGAAGAGGTGTCTACAGGAATGGCCATGCACCAAAAGGCTTTATAAGCATAGGTGAACAATTCTGTTTTTCAAAGACTCATCAGCCTCTGAAAGACAATGGGAAGGAAATCTGTTTTTCCATTTTTAATCTCCATACTGAACAGTCCTCTATTCCAATGAACCATTTCTGGAAAGCCCTTCTTACCATTCCATTTTTTTTCCTTCTATCTGAAAAGTCTAACCTTCTATCTGAAACTTTGAAGCCCCTAAACTTCCTCTTTGATCACACATTCTTTCTAATCTACTTTTTGTGTATGAGTATTTTTGTCAATCTAAAGAGCATGAGCCTTCTTTAACTTGAAATGTTAGAAAATTACATAAAGAGAAGAAATGCTAAAATTTAATTTTCTTTTTTTCTTTTAAATCACCATACATTTATGTATGTATTTTTTTAACATGAGTAGGTAAAAACAATAAAGATGTATTTTCAAAAGGTCAAAAACCCATTGATATCCTCTTTTGTCATAGAATTTCTTTATGAATGAGTCAAATTTTTGCCACGCTAATTTTATAAAGAAAAAATAGTCACCATTAAACTTTCTCTTTTTTGAATAGCAATATCATCCTTGTTTAGTATCATTAGTTTTCATCCCATTTGAATTTTTTTGTTTATTTCCTTTTTAACTTCTTACCTCACTGGCTAATTTCTGTTTTTACTGGCATTTTCCAGGAATTCCACATTTAGTTTCATTTGCAAATTTTCTTATTAATCTGGTTGAGTCATCTTACGGAATATGAATTTATTTAAATATTAAAACATAGTATTGGTTTCTTCATTCCCTACTGGTCCCACTAACATAAAAACGTGTCTCATTTAATTTGGTACCTTGTTTTTCGTTGTGGTTTGTATGAAGTTGTGACTGCTGGGAACTTTGCATGAGTCTAATTCTATGAAGTGAAGGAAAAAAAATCTCTTCTACTTATAGATTTGTGCTTAATGGGTAATTTTTTTTTATTTTAAGTAATGTTTTGGATTAATATCAGTCTGCAAGGAGGACAATACTCCTGCCTTCACTTTTAAACTTTAGCAGGGATTTGGTTTTAAAACTTAAAGACAATTTAGTCATATAGGCTAAATAGAAAAAATAGGCATGCAAAAATCAAGAACATAGTCCTTCCAGATGGGAACTAATAGCAGAAACAAACCACAATAATCACAATAGCTTCCTTTTATTGAGAATTTACAATATGTTAAGTATTTTCCCAGGTCCTGTTTGTAATGATAGTTAGAGCTATGTACCAGGATGGCTCTGATGCCTAACATACATTAACACGATTATTCATCACTACAACACAGGAGCAAGAGACTTTCTGCATTTTACCCAAGAAAACAAAGGCACAAAGTCAACCAACTTATAAACATTTGAGCCAAGATTACAACCCAGACTATCTGGCTCCAGAACTTTAATCCTATGCTTTTTTCTTCTCATGCATACTTCATAACAATCCTATTGGTTTGTTATTTCGGCCTCATTTTACATATAAAATAAGTCTCAACTGGAATGAAGAATGCACCATAATGCCCACGGCTGCTAAGCAGTAGAGCTCAGATTTGAACCTCTGCAGTTTGATTGCAAAGCCTGTGCATTTCCCACAGTACCAGTGAAAAGATTCAGTGAGAGATGAGACCAGAGGCCCGACTCCTGCTAGTCCTTCAATATGAGGCAAGCTTTCTGTTCCCAACTCTACTATCCTGATTTACATCATAGCTACTCCAAATCTGTGTGTTGTTCTCTCCACATGTCAAGGTGGTCAAGGTGTGTACTTTCTAGTAATTGAAATATAGTTGATCTTGATTTTTTAAAAAAACAACAACGTTATTTCCAGAGGATTTGGTAACTTGTGTCTCATGCAATATCCTGCTCCTAAGTCCTGTACACTGAAGAATTAATGAGTCAAGTCTCAGAATTGGCAGTTAATCATAATCAATCAGAACAGCTGTAATAAGAACAAGTTGCCCATTTAAAGGTATCACTTCCTGTCTCTTATTTTATTAATGACCACTTACTATTTCCCTTATTTCAAGAAGTGAATACAACATTACTGGGATACTCAGAAAATCATTTGCTTGGTATTCTAGGCATCTTTTCTTTGAGTATAGTCTTACTCTCCCTATCCTACTTTATGAGTTGATGGTGGTATCAGTTAATGTAATTTTTCAATGGATCTCTTCTGCAATCACCTGTTGAACAGAAAGAAAATACTTTCTTGTCAGGAGTAATTCCATATAGCTCCTAAGCTCTTATTCATTGTCTTGGCAATATTTCCTCTATATACCACCTGAGCTCAGCTAGCCTGTAGAAACCAGCCATCATCCAAAACTTGTCACATAACAAACAGATCTGTCGAAACAATTCTGAAGACTATGAGCTTCACTTTGTCATAATTAAATGATCCCTTTTACCCACTGCTAAAAATATTACACGCCTCCTGACTTTGTTTAATTGTTCTCAAAGAGCAATTTTGTAGACTGTCATTTCACTTAAAGTTTTTGAAGAGCCAGCTCTCAGAAAGAAACTGAAACGATGAAGCTCAAAAGATTAGCATACAAACCAAAAGAGCAGTGATACTAATGAAGTCAAATACACTGCTCTTGGCTCCATTTCCAGCTGTGAGATTTGAACCCTAAGCTCCCTCTCAAGCTCCACCCTTTCTGAGAATCTTATTCCAGGACAGAACATCAACTTCTTAGCTGCTCAGTCACAGGAGCTTATAGACCCTGAGGTTAATTTCTGCCTGGATCACGCTCTATGGCTTTACTCAGTCTAAAATTTGATGCCAAAGAATGTTTAATGAGTTCCAAAGAGGCAATCACCAGCACAGAAGTGAATTTAAATTTCCTACTAATACCAGCTAGTGCTTCATGGGCAGAACTGCAGCCAACCAACCTACATTTTATAGCTGTCTCTTCATCATTTGCATTTGGACTTTCTTCCATGCCACTAGCACCTCAATTTGTTTTTAAAGCACATTGTTCCAAAGTACTGGTTTTAATGTTCTATACAGGTATCAGGTTTTGATTTAGTCTGAGGGTTTTCTAGTTTTCTTTTTTTACAAAGCATATTAATTCTGTGCTTCCCACCCCCAATTCTCTCCACTTTCACTAAGGAAAAATAAGAAGACATAAATGCATAAACTATAATCTGGCATGGAAATATCTAATTTTTCCTGATTACAAATAAAAGATGAACTATTTATTATTGTGTTTTATTTTGCCACTGTTGATCACTGTGGTTTAAAGACCACTAGTCAATTTCTAAGACCTTTAAATTGTCAAAAGGGAGTCCAAATGATAGATTAGAGTAAATATACCAAGTGCACATACGCATCACAGCCAGCCAGGTCAGCGCCAGGTTGATGATAATGTTCACTGTGCTTAAATTGGGCAGTTTTCCTAATTTTCAGAATTCTCATGGCTTGTGCAATTGGCAAGGTGGTAGCAATGCAAATAAGCTATCTGTATAATACTGACCTGGTACTATTGATTTCTCTCGAAAGGGATTAAATAATGCGATTTTATATAGTGATCCCATAAGGCATGAGCTGAACCTAAAAATAGTATCATTCTACTACCAAAGATCTCTGGTTTTTATCTAAACCAGTGGAAAGAGTCATATAAGCACTGCATTATTTGAATCATTTATTCATGTTTGTTCATAGACACAATAAATATTTATTGAATGCCATTGTGCACCAGACATTATAGGTATCAGATGAGGTGATAAAAACCCTTAGAAACAGAACCCATTAGCAAGAGGTTATCAATTCCAAGGATAGTCGACTAAACCAGAAAAAAAAAAATCAAATAAAGGAAGTTAAGGGATATCTAATTTTGTGCTGGTAAAATATCCTAATACTGCTCCTCAGTAAGTTTAAGAATCAAGGGAGAGTAGTCCACTCTCCTAGAAGCTGCTCAACTAATGCAGAATCTCTCCCCGTCATACCAGCCCTGATCTCACTAGAAAGTTTGGTCTGTTTTACTCATAGCTGCATCCGTGGTGACTGAGTAAGGTTGGGCACAGAACTGAAGAAAACAAGCAGGAATATGTGTCCCTGGGAGTTAGCACAGGGCTTGTTTTCCTGCCAAAGGCTTTCAGCAACACGGGACAGGTGGAAAGGGAGTGGGCTCCTGTTGTGAGCCAAGACTGTAAGTTTCTACGTGAAGAGTTTGGAAACTACATTTTATTACATACCACCATATGGCTGCTCCACTGATATACTTCAGAATTCTGTGGTACTATATGCACTCAATATCGATGATTCTCTGAGACACATTCACTTAACACTTTGAGCATAATTCTATCAGAGTTATAATTTCTTTTAACCAGCTTCACAAAAGAGACCATACTAATTACCACTTTTCCACTGAGTAAGCCCAGGTTTGATTACTTTGAAAATACTTTTACCTTGAGGATTTCTTTTAAAAAATACTTTCTTAAAACAAGTAGTCAAATCTTCCCTCCTTGAGGACTTAGTGATGAATATTGAACTTTGGAATTATGAAACTTTCATATAGAACAGAGGGAGCCATTTTCATTTTGGTAATTGACCATGGATATAAGGAAAACGACTGTAAAAGAAACTTTTGAAATCAAATATAATCCAGTGATGGAGGTTTTTTCTGGAATTCCATAAAAAAGAAAGAAGGATAAGATCCTCATCAAATTTGCTTTCAGTCTTCTGTCTTATGAGCACAGTCCTATTATCGCCCCCAATTCTGTTTAACATAAGGTGATTCATTAATGCCAAGACATACACTATGAAAAAATGTAACACCCAAGTGATAGCAAATCTACATCTACTTCTTGATATAAATCCTATGTTATTTGTGTCTTTAATTATATTTTCCTTAATTAAATTACAAACCATTTCGGGTAGCTGGACATGACATTAGTTTGTGAACAAACAATTCGTACGGCACAAATGCTTTGAAAGAAGGAAATTACTCTGATGTAAAAAAGCTATCGATAGGACTTAGTCTGGGTTCTGAATATAAAATCAAAGATATCAAATACATTTTTTTCTTATTGGATATTTTCACTCCATTAAGTTTAAGACATAATTGGATTTTTCCCCAAAATAATCAAGCTCAGAAATCAAAATTCCTTTTCACATGGGTTTTGCATAATTCAAAAATCTTGTTCATACATTTCTTTAGAAAGTTCTGTGTAAGCATATTCATGCTGCTATTATTCAACACATATTTATCAAGCATTTACTACAAACACGGAGTACTAAGTACTACTAAAATTGTAAAGATGAGCTAGTGGAAAAACCTATTTTTAAGGCATGGTTGTGGGAGAGATAAGAAACGCACATAAATAGCCAAAATACAAGCAAGAAAACATTTTTTCAGCAATATAAAAGTAGTTTCTGGTTAAATGATGCTGACGTTCAGAGGAGAAGAAATGATCTTGACCCAACTTCAGAGGAGTGGGGGACTTTTTCAGCTGAGATGGCACCAAAGCTAAGCCTTGGCAAACAGGTAGGATTTACATACATGGAGTTCAGGGAAGGGAAATCTAAGTAGAGGGAAAAGATGTCCAAGCTATAGAGGCAAGGCACTATTCTAAACAGTGGTGATATGAAAGAGACCATAACAGGCACAAAGTCTTGTTTTCATGGAGCTTATGTTTTCGGGAGGAAACAAGATAAATGTAATTAATAGGTAAATCATATGGTATATTAGAAGGTAATAAGCACGTGGAAGAAAGGAAATCTAGGAAAGGGAGATGGGGAATGTGGTTTCCTTTAGAAATAAGGTAATCAATTTTTGTATAAGGTGTAAGCATTATTTCTGAGGGCTCTGTTCTGTTCCATTGGTCTATATCTCTGTTTTGGTATCAGTACCATCCTGTTTTGGTTACTGTAGCTTTGTAGTGTAGTTTGAAGTCAGGTAGCGTGATGTCTCCAGCTTTGTTCTTTTGGCTTAGGATTGACTTGGCAATGCGGGCTCTTTTTTGGTTCCATATGAACTTTAGTTTTTTCCAATTCTGTGAAGAAAGTCATTGGTATCTTGATGGGGATGGCACTGAATCTATAAATTACCTTGGGCAGTATGGTCATTTTCACGATATTGATTCTTCCTATCTACGAGCATGGAATGTTCTTCCATTTGTTTGTATCCTCTTTTATTTCATTGAGCAGTGGTTTGTAGTTCTCCTTGAAGAGGTCCTTCACATCCCTTGTAAGTTGGATTCCTAGGTATTTTATTCTCTTTGAAGCAATTGTGAATGGGAGTTCATTCATGATTTGGCTGTTTGTCTGTTATTGGTGTATAAGAATGCTTGTGATTTTTGCACATTGATTTTGTATCCTGAGACTTTGCCGAAGTTGCTTATCAGCTTAAGAAGATTTTGGCCTGGGACATGGATGAAGCTGGAAACCATCATTCTCAGCAAACTATCTCAAGAACAAAAAACCAAACACCGCATGTTCTCACTCATAGGTGGGAGTTGAATAATGAGAACACATGGACACAGGAAGGGGAACATTACGCACCGGGGACTGTTGTGGGGTGGGGGGAGGGGGGAGGGATAGCATTAGGAGATATACCTAATGCTAAATGACCAGTTAATGGGTGAAGCACACCAACATGGCACATGTATACATATGTAACAAATCTGCACATTGTGCACATGTACCCTAAAACTTAAAGTATAATAATAATAAAAAAGAAAGAAATAAGGTAATCAGCATAGGCCACAAAACAAAGATGACGTTTAAACACGGCAATGAGAAAGCAAGCCCAAAGATCACACTGGAAAGAGCTGAAGCATAAGGGGAGCGTTGGTTGATGAAATTGTTGGCAGAATAAGGATAGATTGCAGAGGGCCTCAAATGCCAAGCTAGGGAGTTTGGATTTTATTTTATAGGCACTGGGGAGATGTTAAAGATTTTTGAGGAAAGATTAAAAAAGACCTGGACTGTGCTTTATGTAGATGACGCTGGCAGATAGTTTAAAGGGAAAAAAGAGAGGAAGGCGGCAGGGAGAACTCCTGCTACTTCCTCCAAAGAAAAATTTGATTTATATAAACAATTTTTCTTCATTCATTTAAGAAATACATATTGAGAAATTTTTTTCATACTTCAAGTTCTGGGATACATGTGCAGAACACACAGGCTTGTTATATAGGTATACACGTGCCATGGTGGTTTGCTGCATCCATCAACCTGTCATCTACATTAAGTATTTCTCCTAATGCTATCTCCTCCTCTAGCCTCCAATCCCGACAGGCCCTGGTATGGGATGTTCCCCTCCCCATCTCCATGTGTTTTCATTGTTCAACTCCCACTTATGAGTGAGAATATGCAGTGTTTGGTTTTCTGTTCTTCTGTTAGTTTGCTAAGAATGATGATTTCCAGCTTCATCTATGTCCTTGCAGAAGACGTGAACTCACTCTCTTTTATGGCTGGATAGTATTCCACGGTGTATATGTGCCACATTTTCTTTATCCAGACTATCATTGATGGGTATTTGGGTTGGTTCCAAGTCTTTGCTATTGTGAAAAGTGCCGCAATAAACATACGTGTGTACACGTGCATGTGTCTTTATGGTAGAATGATTTATAATCCTCTGGGTATATAGCCAGTAATGGGATTGCTGGGTCAAATGGTATTTCTGATTCTAGATCCTTGAGGAATCGCCACACTGTCTTCCACAATGGTTGAACTAACGAATTGACAGAAATTTTTATATGCCAAGACTGCTCTTGTCTTAAAAGATAACTGCTGGAAACAAAACAGGCACTTCTCTTTCTGGATCCTGCATTCTAGTAGGGGGAGTCAGACAATACACATAGCAAAAAACACAAGTAAATACATTAGGAAGATAAACTGTGGAAGGCAGCAGTGTTTCCTCTGGAGAACAGATATGGTGGGCTAGGAAAATCATAGGAATGTTGGGAGAATTGTGAGGCTGGAGGGCAGGTTTAGTATTAAATTTTCACTCTTGCAAAGCAATATTCACACTTTTAAAGAAGAGTTATAAAGATTTCTATAATATGCTGATATACGACAGATATAATGAAAAACAAGAAAGCACTTAAATTTTAAATCAATATAATACAATGGCTAAAGAAACACAAAAGTATTTCCAAATCTCATGTCTTGTCTATATGAATAATGATGTATGTTACTCGTAAGTTACAGAGAAATTCTAAGAGTAAATAATGTTAAAGATTTGTCTCTCTAGACAGAACACAGACAAATCTACCCCATGGGAGAAATACACTGGACCTTAAATGATAGAGAAAAAGAATATGCTTCTAGAGGTCTTGATTCCCATAAGAAATAAGATAACCACTTGTTCCCTGATATATAACGGCTAAGTACAAAACTTTGTAAAAAGTTTCAGAAAATGAATGATTACGTCAACTTTAATTTCAAGGTATCGTTGTTCTAGTGACAAATTATTTCCCTAAAAGCACTGGTTAGAAATTTTTCAATATTTTCCAGCAAAATAATTACAGGCCAGATCAATATACATATTGTAATGATTTTCACCCATGAAACTTTCACATTATTCCTAAAATTAGACTTGGAAATGGACAAACACGTTCTTGTAATTGTATTGTTTAGAGAAGTCTTTTGACTCATGCCCAGCAAAAGGATGACAAAAGTCCAGCAAACCTCACACTGAATGACCTAATTGGCCCTCTCAAGCTTCCAAATTTAGATTACTTTATTCATTTAGCAATTACAATTTAATGCTTCCCTACTGCAATGAAATATGGTGGCTACTACTCAATTGTGATATCACAAAAAGATTGCCCAGTTTAGGAATAGACTGTATGATACCAAGTAACACATTTTAATAATAACAAAGGGAATTTCTGCTTTTGATAATCGTGAAGTAAGTCACAACAGAACAATCTCCTGGAGATAACAACTATCAACTTAGGACAAACTATAATATATGATTATCTGGAAGCACTAGGAAACAACCAAAATATGCAGAAACTAGAAAAAAGGGAATGGCACAAGGTAAGTATCCCAGTGTTTTAATTTTTTAATTTTTGCCACAGGGCGGATGCACATGTGGCACCATGCAGAATGGCTTGAAGTTGCATAGAAGTTCTATTGTTTTATGGCTTGAAAAACCAGAGATCAGACTTACGGTCTACTACAGACAGTAGAAAGTGGAGGAGGAAATCCTGTGTCATAACCCTTCAACCAAAGATCACCACAAAATGAGGAAGAACATATACCACAGGGAAACAAGGTGAGTCTGATATATTCTAGAATTTGGGCTTGTGTTTTGTTCTTTTGGGGACTCTTTAAGGAAGCAGAGTTTTGCTCTGGATTCAATGGTAAGACGTGGAGATAATTCTATGGTTGGGTATCTGATTATTTCTTATCTAAAGACTGCTAAAGAAGTAGCAGTTGCTTATATCAGCAGCAGAGGGGATGTTTAGTCATTCTTGTGGATTGGATAATGTTCTTGATTTTGTCTGTTTTTGAACATGATGATAGAATGATCTTTTTGTCTTGATTCATCATGGTCACAGAAGCTGGGCTCAGTGGCTCATGCCTGTAATCCCAGCAGTTTGGGAGGCCAAGGCAGGTGGATCACCTGAGGTCAGGAGTTTGAGACCTCCCTGATCAACAAGGTGAAATCCCGTCTGTACTAAAAATACAAAAATTAGCCAGGTGTGGTGGTGTGCACCTGTAATCCCAGCTACTTGGGAGGCTGAGGCAGGAGAATTGCTTGAACTGGGGAGGCAGAGGTTGCAGTGAGCCAAGATGGCACTGCTGCACTCCAGCCTGGGCAACAGAGCAAGACCCATCTCAAAAAAATAAAATAAAATCTCATCATGGTCACAGAATGACCCTGTCTGACAATGGTATTCTGATAATTTTTTTAGTGTGTAATAGAATACCATAGCCTATTGTGACTACCTGGCTAACTTCTAACAACATCAAGGCCCACCTCTTAATGCCAGGCTAGTTCCCAGATGCCAAGGTCTCCTTTTCTCTTTCTTATCTAGAAAGGAAAGAGCCACAGAGGGCAGCCTCAAATTCTGCATTTAAATTCTGCCCAAATATCTGGCTAAGTCTTTAAATACCTCTGTCTATGCAGAGTCCAGGCAGCCTCGTTAAAGTTAAAAAGGCTCAAATATTTTAGCTGCTGCCTACTGTAGATAAGACAGAATTTAGACATGCCTGCTTTTAAACATGTCACTTATCTAGAAATTTCAGGGATTAACCACCTGCTAAAATAAAAAAATAAACATTTTTCAGAAGACATAACAGAAAGCAAAATAATATCCAAGACAGAATTAGACATATGAAGAAACAAGAAAACATCACTCATACTCAAGAATAAAATAAATCAATGAGAATGACCACAAGATGACCAACATGATGGAATTAGCTCAACAGTTATTTTTAAGGCAGCTATTATAATTATGATCAAGGACATAAAGGAAAATAGTAATCAATAAACAGGAAATCTCTGCAGAGAAATACAAATGAAAATATAATGGAAATTCTAAGAGTAAAAAATTTAGTATTTGAAAAAAAAATTTACTAGCTGGGCTTTGTAGCAGATAATAGACCAGACAATCAGTAAATCTGAAGATTAATAAAAACTATCCAATTTGAAGTTGTAAAAAAAATCAAAGAAATAACAGCACCTCTGTGACCTGTGAGACAATATTAAAGATATAACATATGGATCACTGGATTCATAGGAGGGGAAGAGAGAAAGGCGGCAGCAGAAAAAAATATTTAAATATATAATAGCCAAAAATTTCCCAAATTTGTTAAGAGACATACATTTACAGGTTCCAGTATGTCAGGAAACTGCAGGAAGAGTTTCTAAAAATTCAAATCAAACTAACTGATTACAAGCAGTTACAGATTTCTTTGTTCTTTCTTCCCTCCCACTGCTTCACTTAACTAGCTGAAAAAAAAAAAAATCAAATCACAGCCAATTCAATCTCAAATTATTGAAAATGAAAAATAAGAGAAAACTTGAACACAGTCAGAGAAAAAGACACATGATACACAGGGAAGTATGGTATGAATGACAGCTGAATTCTCCTCAGAAACAATGGAAGCCAGAAAAGTCTGGTGACAGAGAAAACTACACTGAGAATTTTATACCTAGTAAAAGTATCCTTCGAGACCGAAGGTGAAATAAAGACTAAGTAAAAATCATCACTTGTGGTAGACAGACCCACACTTCAAAATATGTTAAAGGAATTTCTTCAGCCAGAGAAAACTGATATCTGATGGAAACTTGCATATGTAGGAAGAAGTGAGTACAGGAAATGGTACATATATATAAAAATATTAAAACTGGCCTGTAATCCCAGCACTTTGGGAGGCTGAGGCAGGTGGATCGCTTGAGCCCAAGAGTTCGGGACCAGCCTGGGCAAAATAGCAAAGCCCCGTTATCTACAAAAAAAATTAGCTGGGCATGGTGGTTCATGCTTGTGTTCCCAGCTACTAGGGAGGCTGAGGTGGGAGGATCACTTGCACCTAGGAGATAGACATTGCAGTGAGCCATGATCGTGCCACTACAATCCAGCCTGGGTGACAGAGCCAGACCCTGTCTCAAATAAATAAATAAATAAATAAATAAATAAATAAATAAATACTGAAAGTTAGTAATGAAACAGTTATTGATAATAAGCCCAAATAAATTATGCTTTAAATATCCATTATGATAAATATGGACTCACTGACATTTCCACATTAAGTTAAAATGATTTTGCAGAGTATAGCTTGTACACGTCAAAATCTTTAGAGGCTCTAAAACTGTATCAAGTTGAGCAGCAAGTATTAGTTTTAAGGACACTGCTTGTTAGCATCAGCCAATTAGATATTCTGGACACAAACAGGGAGCACACTTGGGCAATCAATATAAAGAGCATCTCTTTTGTGAAATTAATTGGAAAATTAGATTTTATTTTTAAGTATAAATTCTAAACGATTCACTAAAATGGATCAAAACAGCTTTCAAACTAACCACTTCTGTTGACTAAGTCAGCTTCCTTCACCACTTGCATCTTGATTTTAAAACAAATTAAAAGACACCAGAGAATGAAGGCAGATATCCTGATATTTCAGGTCTGCTTCCTGAGGAAGTCCTTTTATATTTTAGTTACCAAGTTATTTGCTTTAATGTCCCTTATTGCTTTAGCATGCCTGTTTTCACCTTGATGGATGGTCTCTATTATGAAAAACGTATTATAAGGCTCAGAATTTGCTTTCATGTGCGCTGAAATTCAACCTTTGCAGACCAAGGCAATATCATTTACACTATGTTCGACATATTATTACTTAAGTTAGCAGAGCGTTTGAAGATGGGAAGTTTAAAAATACGCTTTTCTGAAAGGATAAGAATTTATCAGAACAGGAGAGACATTAAATGATCCTGAGCTCAAGAATAACTTTCTGTAAGTATGTATGGGGGAAAAAAACACTAGGCAGAAATTAGGGGTCTTGGATTCTAGTTTGGCCTCAGTGGTAACTATGGCAGCTTAGGAAAATCATTTGGTTTCATTTGTTTTTGGAAACATATGTACTCGAGTATTTTGAATATTCATTCACATAACCCAGTGGTTTAATGTCTGTTATATTTGCAATGGGAAAGTTGAATTCTATGAAAAGATGTTTGATTTCACTTTAAAGCATGTTTCAAAGAGTCTATGGGCTTTAATACGTGTTTCGTTTAACGTAATAAAAGCACCCAGAATATGTGAAAACAAAAATCATGATTTTGGGGCCATGTGTGTCTTCAAGGAAAAAGGCTTGTGTATCTACACAGCAGACGAATACCTCTGAAAGTCTGATCCACAAACAGCATGAAGAAATTCAACCGGTGATTTGACAAAATAATTTCAGGCACCAGTTGGTGGTATGGTTGGTGGAACTTGTAACCCTGATTCTGCCAAAAATGTAAGTTCATATGCCAAAGGCATATAGTTTGATGTAAAATTTTGAAGTATAGCTGCTTTTGTTTGATCACCCAAATAAGTGTGTTCCCCTATAGAACACCCCAGCTCAATAAACAAATTTGCCATTCGCAAAAATTCAAACACTGTTAAAATTGTGTTGTTTCCTCCTATTGCCAAAACTTTTGCACTGTGGGTGCAACAGGGTTGTAGCTTTTTATTAAATAAATATTTCCTTTTTATTTATTACCCCAAACACCATTATTAGTCCGCATCATAATTAAGAGTGTCAGAAACAAACAGAATCCATGTGGGAGTGCTCCGGGATACTATAGGAAGAATGTAACTCCGAGGTCACTTACACTCAGTGTCAGGCACAATTCACGTTTCTCAAACAAGATATATCAGGTGGTGCTCACCAGATAATGGAGGATGTGAGAAGCAGAGCTCAACTACCCCTGAAGGAGAGAGCTGGCATGAGTCAGGCAGGAGATCAGAGCTCTAGCCAGCCAAGTGGGGATCCAAGTCTGGGATCCATTCACATAAGCATAAATTATTCCCCACTGTAATTATTGCAAAGACTGAAGTGGTTCTATCATTGCGAAAGTAAACTCAAGCATCAGGCTGGTAATATTAATGATATAGATTAATAACAACACACTGTAAATAACTGTTTATTCTGTCATTTATTAATATAATATATTTAGTTATTATTTTTTCTCTCTGGAGGCAATTGGGACTATAGGAGCAGCTGCAACACCAGCATTTGCCATTTTGCCAATTTTTCAGAGAATGAACCAATTAGTGGGAATGGGCAACAATACACGCATTTGGCAGCTATGTTTGCACAAAATGAGGGTACTTTTTAAAATAAGACACTTTGATGCGACATCATGGTACCTAAGAGTATTGTGGAAGAATCTGACATCAAATACTTTCTAACAGACAACCATGGGATTCCTGTCCTCTACAATCCTAACTCAGCCCTCAATCCTGCTGAGATCTTCAATCTGCTGATCTCTCATCACACCCTTGTCACCTCATTTCTTACCCACCCAGCTTGAATTCTCCCATTTATCAATGCAGTCACTTTAATGTATTCACCTTTATTTTCTTGCTCCTCTTGCTTCATCATTCACACAACCTTGATTAAATCCAGCTTTGTCATCTTATAATACCAACATTGCTCAAAGTGGCTAGAGAAAAATGACCACAGATTTCAAGTGGGCCCTTAACGCTACCTGCCAATTATTCTGTAGACCACTCCCTTTCCCACTTTCCTAGACTTGAGAACTTCCTATTTCTCCTTAAAGTCTCTAATACATCTCCCACCATAATCTTGCTTCCTTCTTCACAGAGAAATTGCTGCAATCAGAAGAGAACATTTGGAAGTTCCCACCACCAAATCTCTCCACCTATCTCCTTGTTTGCCCGTAAGTACAACCTTGTTCCAGTTAATATGAACGAATAGACCACATTCCTGGAAGAGGACAGCCTCTCTATTTGTGCTCTGGATCTTATGCTCTAAGACCTACTTAAAGACATTGAAATCTCCCCTCCTCCCTCCCTCCTTCTCTCTCTCTCTCTCTCTCTCCATAATCATCAATTTCCTCTTCTCTCTTAAATCATTCTCTTTAACACACAAGCATGCTAAAATTTTCCATTTAGCTTGAAAAAATTCCACCTCTTGGCCCTCTTTCCTCTCTGGCTCCTGTCTTATTTCTTCTTTTTATGGTAAAAACCAAATATTTACCAAATATGGTAAAAACCAAATATTTCTTCTTTTTATGGTAAAAACCAAAAAATAAAGCAAAACAAAAACTTTAAAGAATTATCTGAACTCTCTGTCTCCATTTCCTTGTTATTATCTTGAACTCTCAATGTCACTAAAGCCAATGGACATTAGTGAGTCCTCATATGACTTAACAGCTGCATTTGATACAGTTGATCATTCTCTCTTTGAAACACTTCTTCATTGGCTTTGAGGACACCACTGTCTCTCATCTTCCTCCTCTCATTCTGGTGTGACTTCTTGGTCTCTTTTGCATATTCCTTCTTATCTCAACTATTAAATACACCCTGGAGTTTAGTACAGAAAGTGTTATTTTCTCTCCACACTCAGTCCTTAGATGATGCCATTCATCTCAGGGCTTTAAACACTATAATAAGCAGTTGACTCCCAAACGTGCATTTTACCGTAGAGTTTACTCCTGAATTCCAGAACGACATACCCAGCTGCCTACTTGACCAGTCCTCTTGGATGACATAAGCATGACAAACATAGCATATCCTAATCAGAGGTTTCTGTACCTTTCCACCCCACAGATAGCTCTCTCACTTAAGACTTGACTTAATCATCTTAGTATTGCCTGCTCTGGCCTCCCTTCTAAAAATCTCTTTCCCCCTTCCTCTGATTTAGGACATTTAACGGTCCTTTTTCCTACTTATTTTATTTTCCTCTTAGTAGTGATCACCACCTAACATTATACATATTATATAAATATGTATATATTTTTACTGAGTTATCTTGTATCCTATTGGTCTCCATCATAAAGGACAGGGTTTTTTCTTCTGTTTTATTATATACCCCAAGCACCTGGAACAGTGCCTAAACTATAGCAGGCATTCAATACGTACTACTTGTAGAAGGAATGAAGTATGCTAGAAATAGATGTGTGGTTTCCATTTAAAAAACAAACTTCAAAGCCTCATATTCACAGAATTGAGTGCACTTAGGATTATTCTGATTTCTATTTTTCTAGACTTGTCTTTGATTAGTCTCCACACTTCAATGTGTTTGCATGTGTTTAGATGTGCTTGAGAAAAATGATATATGTATCAAACTTCTTTCCATATTGTGAACTAGGTACATATCACATGCACATCTGTGTGAAAAGAAACAAGCAGCTTCATGACCATAGAGCTTGCCACATGAAGCCTCTCCATCACAAAACGGCCTCATTCTTTTTGCCCTACACATTGCCTCATATCTGTGTTGAGTGGGCCACCATTTTTTGGGGCAAACAATGCTCCTTATGCATCTCAGACAATACAAATTCTTCTGCTTGAAGGATCCTATTCTCTGCTACAATTGAAAGAGTAATATTCATTCTTGAAGATCTTTTGTAGATTCCTCCACACCTTAAGTTACACCCAGGTAGAGTGATTTATTCTTTCCCATATATTTGCATTACTCTGGTAGTTAATCTGTCAGATTCAAATCATTTGTTTACATGTCTATCTCCCACACTAAATTATGAGCTTCTTATGGGCCTAAATATATCTTTATCTTCAGCGTCTAACCAAAATCTGGCACACAGTAGATATTGAATCTTTGCTTAAGGCACTCATCCACGAAGTGATGACTTCGTGGAATGCAAATACAACTCTACCTATATAAACATATTTTTGGGAAAATCACTGTCAGAAATACATTTTTAAAGCGATTAATGTCAATAAAATAACAAAATAGTCTCTGTATTAAGTAATCAAGTCAACCAGAGTCAGAAATAATAAACTATAATTATTTTAATGTTACACTAGAACTTCAGATTTGAACATCTGGCCTACCTAAAATTATTTGTATAGAAATATAAATGAATTGCTTTATTTTTAAATTATAAATTTGTTTCTAGATTAAGACACATGGCACTAAGATGCTTATATAGTCCTCATTTAAACCCAAGAAAACTAGCTAAAAGTAATGAAATCACAAATAGATAATTTTTTTTCACAGCATGGTTGGGATATGCCTTGTATTAAATCTTTAAAATTTGTGTAACCAAAAGGAGCATTTTTAAAAGTTAATTAGAAGCTCTTATTTTCTCTCTAGTTGTGAATGTTAAAATGGCAAATTTAATGTGGCAATGTTTATTTCAGTGTAAGAATTTGAATGTCATGTTGTTAAACTCATTAGTTGTATTAAAGAATGATGCTAATATAAAGTTGTGAGCAAAAATTATTAGAAAAAATACCTATTATTTTCTTTCACATTGCTATGATGAAATAACATGTAGATTAATAGTTCAGTATCTTAATGTGTAAGTTTTGTGTGATTTTTTTAATCACAAATTTTCCCTATTTTCTAAGGCAGATTTCTCAATTTTATTTTCAAGTTAGTTCTTTAAGAAAATAAAGGAGGCTGGGGACGGTGGCTCATGCCTGTAATCCCAGCACTTTGGGAGGCCAAGGCGGGCGGATCATGAGGTCAGGACCTCGAGACCAGCCTGGCCAATATGGTGAAACCCTATCTCTACTAAAAATACAAAAATTAGCCAGGCGTGGTGGCGCATGCCTGTAATCCCAGCTACTCAGGAGGCTGAGGCAGAAGAATCGCTTGAACCTAGGTGGTGGAGGTTGCAGTGAGCCAAGATCATGCCACTGCACTCCAGCCTGGGCAACAGAGCGAGACTCCGTCTCAAAAAAAAAAAAAAAAAAAAAAAAAGGAAAGAAAATAAAGGAGATTGCTTTCAACAATTTCTCTGAGAGCACTTGCCTTTTATAACCTGTATTTTTATTCATTATATAATATTTTTAAGGCTACATTGTCAGCTGGAGTGTAACAATGGTGTAAAAGTTCCAATATTAAAATTTCCACCCTGATAAAAAAAAGAACCACCAGGTAATGACAATTCTTAGAGTACTACAACTGGACTTTAATTCTCTCTCTTTTTTTTTTTTTTTGAGATGAAGTTTTGCTCTTGTTGCCCAGGCTGGAGTGCAATGGGTGCGATCTCAGCTCACTTGAAGCTCCACCTCCTGGGTTCAAGTAATTCTCCTGCCTCAGCCTCCCGAGTAGCTGGGGTTACAGATACGCACCACTGTACCTGGCTAATTTTTGTATTTTTAGTAGAGATGGGGTTCCTTCTCTATCTTAGCTAATGAAGTAACCCCCTTTCCTAGCAAATTCTGACATTAACCTTCCTTGACAATCTTATTGAGAAGTGGCCTAAAATTTGTTTTATTAGAAGAAGAAAGATTATGCGGGACACAAATTTCCAATTTTGCTTTGTATATCTCCAGGAATATTTTATCCCAATATGTAAGTGTGTGTGCAAGAAACATAAGGTGTTCATTAGCTTGTCCTCTTGAACTCAGCTGGGAGGAAGTCAAACAAATTGAAATCCTCAGTGTCTACTTCCAAGAGGTACCTGAGGCAAATATCTAAAAGATGATATTGGAAAAACGAGATTACCTCTCTACTCTCACCAAGGAGCCACTGGAACTTGGGTAGCCACAGTATCTGTTTATTTGTTGAATGCCTACAATGTGCCAAGCTATAGGAGATAATTTCTCATCCCCACCTCTAATGTCAAAACATTCTTACCAAGAATTATTATAATTTTCATCTTACAGAAGAGGAAAATGAGATGGAAAAACTTAAGGAAGCTGTCCAACTTATATGGTTAATGTGGGCCAGAGGCCAGACTCAATTCCGGTCTATCCTGTTACACTTCATTAGTAGCCAGTGTATATAACAGAAGTTGGTCTGGGAAGAGGTAAGATATTAACTTGTAGCAAGCTTCATTTCCCTCTCTTTCCCAGGGCATGCAAGGCATGGGTGACTTGAAGAGAGAAATGATTCCATTCCATAGCTTGACAAAAGAAATAACCTTCCATAGTCATAATTTGTCTCTGAGTTATTAGCCAGGCTGAAGTCTACAAAATTGACCATAACTTCATAAAAAGGTTCTCTGTAATAGTATTTCCCAAACATCAGTGAAGAACCATCTGGGGTTCTTGTTAAAATATGTAGATTCTGATTTTTTTTTTTTTTTTTTTTTTTTTTTTGAGACAGAGTCTTGCTCTGTCCCCCAGGCTGGAGTGCTGTGGTCTGATTTCAGCTCACTGCAACCTTAGCCTCCCGGGTTCAAACAATTCTCCTACCTCAGCCTCCTGAGTAGCTGAGATTACAGAAGCCCATCATCATGCCTGGCTAATTTTTAGTAGAGACGGGGTTTCACCATGTTAGCCATGCTGGTCTCGAACTCCTGACCTTAGATGATCCACTTACCTTGGCCTCCCAAAGAGCTGGGATTACAGGTGTGAGCCACCACGCCTGACCTAGATTTGGATTCTGTAAGGTAGGTTGAGGCCCAAAATTCTGCTTGTAACAACCTCTTAGGCAATGCTGATGCTGGTCTATAGGCCACATGCACAGAACAGTGAAGCTCCAGGCAAAGATAAGACATCTCTCCTCACCTCCTCGTTGCAATAGTGGCTGGAGTATGAAGGAGCACCAGTGAGGAGCTCTCCACATGAATTTGGGCAAAAAATACTGACATGATGCATGGACTCTATCCAGAATTAACTTTTCCTGTATCAAATTATTTAGCCCAATTTTCTTTCATTGCTCACATTCGATACTTCAGAGTCTCTTAGAGAAAAATATTTCTGATTTCTAGTATAATTAACATTTGTTTTCAGCTTCAGTAAAATGGAGACTGCCAAGAACATGGATTAAAACAAGTAGAGATTTTTGGCCAGGCATGGTGGCTGTCACCTGTAATCCCAGCACTTTGGGAGGATGAGGCAGGCAGATCACCTGGGGTCAGGAGTTCAAGACCATCCTGGCTAACATGGTAAAACCCCATCCCTACTAAAAATACAAAACTAGCCAGGCATGCTGGTGCACACCTGTAATCTCAGTTACTCAGGAGGCTGAGGCAAGAGAATTGCTTGAACCTGGGAGGTGGAGGTTGCAGTGAGCTGAGATTGTACCACTACACTCCAGCCTGGGCAACAGAGTGAGACTCCACCAAAACAAAACAAAACAAAACAAACAAAAAACAAAGAAAAGAAAAAAAACCAAAAACAACTAAATAGAAATTTTGAATCATTTAATTTCAAAAACTTACATTACATTCTTCCTTTCACTATGTGAACAAGAAGAGGATCATCTCAAATCATAACTAAAATATACATGAACTATGTCCTACAACCTCTATTAGGTAATGGATATAGGAAGATAATCAAGAAAATGACTCCGTTTTGGGAAAGTATAGCTAGTGAGAGAAACAGAATTGTAAATAGAAAAGAATAATAAATTATGTGGTATGAATATGTGTGAAGAGTTTTGGGGAACCACACATTTTTCCTAGGATTACTATCCAGGCAGTGACCTTCAAAGATACAGAACACCTGTGTCTATAACTAGCATTCTCTTAGAAGAAAACATTCCAGACAGTGAAAAAATGTGTAAATACCCATGGGCATAAAAGAACACAGTTTGGTTTGGTACACTGGCTAGAATGGTTGTTGAGACAAGTAAGAAAAAACTTCCAGCCTTCTTCAATAGAACTTAATTCAGGCAATCTCAGACATAGAGCATTCTATAGCTTGGGGAGAGAGAAACATGAGAAATGAACAATTGATAACTTTATCAAAGGCCTGCCAGTCACTGGTCATGGTGACTGGCACCATGCCAGTCGCTGGTCATGGTTAAATGTGTTATTTCAGGTTCGGGGGATATGTACTACTAATAGATATAGTAATAGTTTAATACCAATTTATTTGCTCCTGATTTAGATAAATGGAACTAGCAAATACTTTTCCTAAACTCTAATGCACCAATCATAAAAGAAAGACTTATGATTCCCAGAGTAGCAACTATATATTAGGAAATAAAAGTTACCATCTGCAGCACCATACAAAGGCTTGCATGCACAATGAGACTGAGTTATTGTAACCTGGGGATCCACACAGAACAGATTTTCATATACTACTAGCCAATCTCAGCTTCTTTTCACATTTGAAATAAAATAGGGGTAGAAATATTTTACTTTCTGAAGTATTTCTTTACCTTAGCACATACTGAAAGAGTAATTCACACAGGTGTGTGGAAGGGGTTGTCTATGATATTTCCAAGGGATGATTTATATACTCTGGCTTTTCTTTTATGACAGTGAGAACACCTAAAGGACTGTGTGTGCAAAATCTTCCTCCCAAAGCATGATTATAGTAACATAGCTGGCAAGAAGTCCTAAGGAAAACCCCACTCTTTAGACAGGCATACGCTGAATTACCCTAAAGAGTCCAATTATCTCCATCTAAACAAGGAAAGCACAAAAAATAAGACTAATAACTTTTCAAAGGCTTTAACAATTCTTGCACCTAACCTAGAACCCAACTACTTAAATGGAAATTGTATCAATAATTTATCTAGAAAGCTAGTTATAGGTTACCTGCCCTACTTACAAAATCAATTAATTTCAATTCTCTCATTGTTTCCTTACATGTATGCAGCTTGGTATTTTCCAGCTTCTGAGTTTTGTTTATTCTTTTCAGGGTTTTCAACAGAGAACCTTCAAGCCAGACACAGGGCTGAAACTGGAGGTTTAGTACTACTAAGGACATACTTTAAAATGATCCTTATATAGTGCTGTGGTTTAAGGACAACTGGAAGACCAGAGGAAAAGAATGTTTCTTCCTCCTCATGCTCTGGTGTGAACTTAAGGTTTCTAAAAAGTGTTAGGCTGACTGTAATGAAATGGGAATTCTACTGTCTATCAATAAGATGATGATATATTTATAGAACATGAGCCACAAGAGAGCTATACTGGGCACTTTCAATAAACCTCAATTAAAGTGATCAATATTGCTAAAAGAATCTTTAAAAGCACCTCTGACAGAAAACTTCTTTGAGATTAGTTTTAAATGCTGAGATAGACTAAGTACTTCAAGATATAATGGGAAGTGAATTCCAGTGTCCAGGAATATAATTGCTAACTGTCCTAACTTCTAGGGTCTCAAGGTTATGATTTAAATGAATAAAATCTCGATGAATTTGTGAATAAAAGGTATTTTTGCCTTTTATACTTAGGAAAGGAAATGTGAGTAGTATCTTAACACAGCTTGTGCTAAGTCCCATTGACCATTTAACGTTTTTTCCCCCACCCCAAATGTTAAACAGTTCTTCTTCCTCTCTGACAATTCAGATGCCACTTATTGGTCATAGTTTGCTTGAGATCCCACCTCTTTACAAATCCTTTCCTTTGTGCTCTAGTTTTATTAAAATCTGTACAGCCAAATACAGTTCTTGATTATAGACTCTTAGAGTAGTTGCCAATTGTTTTTTATAAGTCTTAGCTCCACAACTGAAAATAGCTTCCTACAGGCAAGCTTTGTGCTATGTTATGCCTCACAGCCTCCATATTAATAAGCAGAGTGCTAACCACTACATGATAATTTTGCTCAAAATGCAAATAAAGCTCACACCTTAGATGGGTTTTCAGGCCTCACAACTCATTACCAGCTTAGTTAGCAAAGCACAGCCATCTTCAGATGAGACCTAGAAGGGCCTGGATGCAAAGAAGTAAAGGATGATCAGAGTGGGAGATTCAGGAAAAGAGGTACCTTAGGAGGAACGGAGAGGGAAAGACAGACTATGATTTTGCCAGCCTGATTCTAAATACTTGTTGATATGGACAGTAAAGTTCTTTTTTGAAATATCATAATAGCCAGCACTCAAGTGTGATTTCTTCCGTGGAAAATCCTGACAGAAGGGAGATCCTGGGACTGTCCTAGTGTATCCACCTATCAGGTTTCCAAACTAGCCAACCCAGTGAAGAGAACTACTCTTTGTTGAGCCAAGCTAGTTACAGTATCTTTTCCCACTATATTGGTGCCTTAGTATTCATTTATTCATTCAGTCATTTAACAAATGTCTAGTGCACATCTTTTTTTTTTTTTTTTTTTTTTTTGAGACAGAGTCTTGCTCTTGTCAACGAGGCTGGAGTACATTGGCGTGATCTTGGCTCACTGCCACCTCCACCTCCCAGGTTCAAGCAATTCTCCTGCCTCAGCCTCCTAAGTAGCTGGGATTACAGGTGTCCACTACCACGCCCGGCTAATTTTTGTACTTTTAGTAGAGACGGGGTTTCTGCATGTTGGCCAGGCTGGTCTCGAACTCCTGACCTCGTGATCTGCCCGCCTTGGCCTCCCAAAGTGCTGGGATTATGGGTGTGAGCCATAACGCCCGGCCCTAGTGCACATCTTGTATCTGAGTTGACATGATTTGAGGTCCTATAGATAGATATGGTTGTGAGCAAAATGAATTTGGACCCTCACTTTAGAAGGTCCTGCCTCCTGGCAGACAAAGACATTAATCAAGTAATAACACTAACATGAAACTAAATATTGAAAAAAAAACCCCAAACACCTGATAAGTGTAATGAAGAAAAAGCATGATGAGCCTAGAGCACATTTTATAGCGAGAGCCAATTTAATGGCTGAGCAAGCAAAGTGGGTGGAAATGTGTTCTGGCAGAGGCACCAGCATGTGCTAAGGCCCTGAGAGGGAAGGAAATATGATGCATTCTAAGCTCTAAAAGGCTGTTCGTAAAGAGCTGTACGAATCCAAGACGAAGAATCCTCCCACACGTGGCCAGCAGTTCCTTAGCTTGGCATTTGAGCTTTTGTGGCCCTTTGAGTGAAATAACCCAGAGGGTTCGGTTCTCTGCTACAGACCAGAGAAAGCCCTCATCCCTGTGCCTTTCTTATTCAGCCAGGTTTGTGCTTTTGTGGGCAGTGCTTGGCAAAATCAATCCAAAGTTTTGGAACAAATCTTTGAGTGGCTTCCAAAGTCACCTGGGATTTGTTGCTTCGTGGAGAAAGATAGAAACTTCAGACTGAGAGGATCTTAAACATGCCTGAACTGCTTGCAGGAATGGTCTATTAGAGAGATTGTCTTATAGCAAAAGTGATCTCTTATTTAATATATTACTTCCTCCCCCAGCCCCAGATGGCAAAAAGGTGAACAAGTTGAGTAACTGGCTCTGGAATTTTAGCTGAGGTCCTATTAATACGGGAACTTCCTGAGCTATAATGCTTCAGCTGGAATCGTCAGTTAAGTTTGTGTCTTCTCCTCCGTTGGCTAACTGGCTGGCAAAGAGCCTCTTGACAGTAAACAGTATTGTTAGTTTCCTTAAACACTCTGAAGTTTGACTTACTTTACTGATTTAAAGAGAAAAACAACTATTCTGTGTTCCTCCACATGGTGAATATCACCTAAATTTTCAAACACCAATTAAGGACACTTTTTATATCATCACACTTATTGAATTTGATGTATTCTTAGTGTGCCTAGGGAGAACGAGTAAAGAATCTGTAGGAGAAAACAGAATAATGCACTGCTTCTGGAAAGCAGGCTTATGTGACAGAAAGCCATCCTTGTGATGAGAACTAGGGAAAAAAACTAACCGTCCTACTGTTGACTTTGTATATTTTATACGTCTTGACGTGCTTGAAATGTACAGTACATGTTTACTTTAACCTCTGATATCTGTGAAACGCTTACGTTGAGAATTCACATTATAACAAAGTTCTTTTTTTTTTTTTTTTTTTTTTTGAGACGGAGTCTTGCTCTCCTTGCCCAGGCTGGAGTGCAATGGCACGATCTCAGCTCACTGCTACCTCTGCCTCCCAGGTTCAAGAAATTCTCCTGCCTCAGCCTCCCGAGTAGCTGGGATTACAGGTGCCCGCCACCACACCTGGCTAATTGTTTTGTATTTCCAATAGAGACGGCTTTCACCATGTTGGCCAGGCTGGTTTCGGACTCCTGACCTCGTGATCCACCTACCTCGGCCTTCCAAAGTCCCGGGATTACAGGCGTGAGCCACTGCACTCAGCCTATAACAAAGTTCTAACCTTTGTTAAGGTACACCTAATGCAGTCAAAAGGGCAACACACTTTTTTTTTTTTTTTTTTTTTTTTTTTTTTTTTTTTTTAATTAAAAATCTGTTATCTTCAGAGTAAGCAGCTGAGATCTTAGGAACAGTGCCACAAGCTGTGTGACTAAGAGCAAAAGCTGATTGCAGACACAGTAGAAGAAAAATGTTCCTGAAATTGAACATAAAATGAAAGTGTTTTAAGCTCAGTCTTTTATCATATCTGCTTATTTAATGTCATGTTGTCACCTAATAAGGCTTTTAAAAATAGAAAAGAGTTTAAGGTAGTAAGTAGGGTTCTAAAGTGATAGAGTAAATGGATGTGAGAAAGCAGGCCATTACTACTTAAGATATTCTCAGAAAGTTAGTAGCTTTGTGATTAAAAATGTTTCAAGAAGAATTCAGTTAGAGTAAAATATGTTTGCCTGAAACTTAATTGTTTTATCAAGTTTTCCTTACATGCCACAGGCATCTCACAAATAACTAATGTATTCTTGGGAAATGTTCTGTTTTCCAAGCTCAAAGCTATAGGAATATAGGAATACAGACATTTATTTCAAAATGTGAATTTTTCTTTTTTAGCTCTCATTAAGAACTCATCGGCATCTTAAATGTTGTTCAGGTAGCACATAACTCTCACTGCAAAAATTTTGTTATTTCTGGATGTTCTCATTTCTCCCTTGATGGTTTCTGAGCTGTGAACTATTTTCTACATTTTAGTTATTTTGCAACTTTTAAAACAAAATTCCATTGGTGGGAAGTTTCTAAGATTGTGATTTTTTTATATGTACACATTACCTGGTTTAAATATGAGTGCCATCCAGCTTCTCCAAGAGCCAGCAAACTCTGCTCTTAGCTTCACAAACATGGTCCTCTAATTCTGAACATCTGAAATTTCTCTGGGTAAAACCACCTCACCTGTAGTCATTAACAATATTTAAGGGTGACCTGGTAATCCTCTTAGGAACTTTGAGATCCATGTTTTCATTATATCACTTCACCTATTGTTTTGTTTGCTGTTCTACTATAATTGCATCAATGTCCCCAAAGCACACCATGTACCATAGTCAGATTGTCTACATGTATAAAAGCAGCAATAGGATCTACATGCTGTATTAAAGTTCCATTTCCATTGTTCTACTAAAGAGGCAAATCTTATTGCCTCTGTAAGCTCTTTATCAAAATTTTTCTAAACAGACACCAAGAAAATCTGTGCTCTAATTCTCAGCCTATGGGAAGGTGCTCATGATGAAAACCTTTGGAGGGTTACCCTTCAGTGGAGCAAATATTATTACGCTTAAAACACTTACGAAACTGTTTCCATGTTGTTAAAAGTATTGTACTCAAGTTTACTTGTCCTAGTGTGGAGATGACTCCATGTCATTTTGCAGGAAGGATTTGAAGTGTTTCCAAATTTCTATAATTCGGGAACTTGCATAAAATTTAAAGAATTATTATTTTTTCTGCACAATGCACATACTATTGCACTATTTTGCATCCTCACGCTCCCCCTCTCTAGTGGATAGTGCCTCAACACTGTACCTCTTGCCTAAGATATAAACCCTCTCTGTACTCACACAATCATCCTAAAATGCTATACAATAAAGAACCGATTTCGCACACCCCCCAAACAACACATGCTCCTAATCAGTCCCTCAAACACATAGCTCTCTGCTAAAGCGCATCCTGCCTCTGCTGGCTGGAGCTTTCACAAACCAAAGCCTAAAAAAAGGAACAGTGTGGCTGCTGTAGCACCTCCACTCCCTGCTCAGTACAGGAATTCTTTAATAAGCACATGTGTAGTACAGGACAGTAGTACATTCCCTCCCTGCATTCTAGCGCGGGGACATATCTTTTTCCTTGCACAATGGATCACAATTCTAAAAAGGGAAAACATGATAAGATACAAAAACACAGCTTTTACTTTCAGAGATGGATGATACAGGCAAATATCTCTGTTTTTTGTTGTTTTTTTTTTTTAACCGGTCAGCCCTCCCCAAAGTCCAAACGAAGCTGCCACACAAGCATGGGTCTTTCCTTAAAGAAATTGTTTATGAGCCCACTTAACAACAAAGTGCTTTAGATCACATCCAAAAATATATGTAATCTACCCTTTTAAAAATGGAAACCTATGATTGCCAGAAAGATATCTTCTGCAAGCTTTGCTCTGGGTAGTTTGTACTGAAGTAAAACCGTCACCACCCACTCCCCATTCAAGCCGAGATTTAAAAAGACAGGCGAACTGAAAGGAACCACAAGTCAGTCCGTCCCCATCAGAAAACAGAGATCAGAGCAAATCACAATGCTGAAGAAAGGCTCGACTACTCAAAGACCATCTCCTCAGGACGAGACAGAGATATGGAGCCATTTTTCACTAGGTTCACAAGAAAATGTCAGCTCACAGCTGCTAGTGCACTGCCAGAGCGCATCTTAATTTGGTCCAAAGGGACCCAGCCAGTCACCCTCACAGAACATTTTCTTAAAGAGTCCCCATTACAAATGTGATTCCCTCAGCTCCGAGCATCTTCTTGCTATAGTCTGTGGCAACTGCATGGCACCGAATTGCATCCTATTCAGAAGTAAATCTTCCCCCCATTTCCTCTTAACATCATGTGAATTAGACACTTCTGAGTCAAAGGGGAAAAAAAAGAGGAAGAGAAAAAAGCATCTCTTCCTACTCCCCACCCTTCTCCACGTTCTTGACTAATACCTCTGGGCAGTTTACTTCAGAATAGAGCAGATTCTTGACCAGGGCGCAATGGCAAATTGGCATACAAGCCTCTTGCTATCACGGAAAGCACAAGCAATGCTTTCTTTGTAAAAACACGGGAAAATACACACGCTGGAACAAAAGACACTCTATCGGCACAGCAAGAAACAAGAGAAATTATGTGTTTGTTTTACAGACATCTTTACCCACTGGTTGTAAAAAAGGCTTTAAACCTATTTTAATTATAACACATTGTATTTTTTCCCCAAACCAGGTCCCCATAAAATTAATTTTTTGAGCTTCAGCTCCAATAGGAGGTAAAACACACTCTGCTGGAAGAATACCTGGTGTGTGTCTTTGTTGATGGGGTGCCATTTCAAACTTATTATATTTGAAGTCAATTACGTGGGAAATAAAGATAAGGCAAATGCACTTGGTTCTCTGAATTATTCTGACATTAGAAGAAATGCCAAGTCAGCAGATATTTGCTGTTTACATTTCACAATAACCTAATCATGCATTTGCAGCTTTCTGGAGCAAAACGCTAACTGTTCTCCAAACAGCCACCTGACAATCTAAGGCTGAAATATACATTCTGACTCAGAAGGAGACATCATGATGGCTCTCCACTGGCTGTATTAAACAAAAGCTCCGCAAACAAACGAGAGGCATTTGGCAAATGAAGTGAGAGTCGAATCAAGTTTAGGTTCACATCTGGTGGAATATGGCACTGCCTTCCCCAGGGGTTGAGGAGCAGAAGGGTTTGGAGGCTATAAATAGAACACACACACATATGCACATACAGATATTTAAGCCAGACCCGGGTCAGTTTCAGCTTACTAACCTAGAGCTCTGTTCAAAGGAAGCAGAGAAGCCGCACGTCCTCTCCCACCTTTCCATGGTCCTCAGTCAGTGTCTTCTCAAACCACCTGTACTGATCCAACCCATTCGCAGATAAAAATAATTTTCTTGATAGAAGTAGTCTCAGCTGAGCTTTGATTTTTCAACATGGATGTCTAGAATTTTCCTCTTTAAGCCAGACACAGCAACACAAAACTGCCGCTGAGCTCTTTTGTTTTCCCTCCTCTCAAAGATGAAGCATGCAGCACTTCTCTCTCTCTCTCTCTCTCTGTCTCCCTCTGCCTCTCCCTCTCTCCCTCTCCCTCTCTCTCCTTCTCCCCTCTCTCGCTTATGCTCTCTCCCTCCGTTTCCCTTTCCCCAACCCCCACCAGCAACCTCACTCGCTTCCCGGTCAGTCAGGGGCATTTACATCTCTCAGCACAAGAACCTGTGTTATCTACGCGCCTGTCTCTCACTTTTGGGTTTCCTCTGGGAAAGGGAGGGGGGCGGCTCTAGGTGAAGTCAGGTGACCCCTCCATTAAAAGCCAGTGAGATGGATGGAGTGTGTGAATTTTAATATACACACAGGCACATTTACATTACAAAGCAGCGAGGAAAATCTAGCTCCTAGAGATTAAGCATTTTTGTTTTTGCTTTCATAGTCCCCTTTTAGCAATTAAGAGAAGCCAGTATAGTATAATGAAATGTAATTAAACTTTTCAGTGTTAATAACAAGGCTGCATCCTTTCAGAATCATCCAACTGAACAATTCTTTTAAACTTGTAAGCATGACTGTTTCTTTTCCTTTCGAGGGTCAAAGAATCAGTCATTTTACCACTTACACACTTTTTCGAATTGGTCTTTTCTTTGACATCCATTTAAACTTATCTTGAAGTTAAGGACCATTGTAAAAGACAATAAAAATAATAATGTGAAAGGAAAAAAAATAAGTGACAAAAACACCAAAGCACATAGCATAGGTAGAAATCAATAGTTTGCTATTGTGGAACTAGATTCAATAATGAATAACGTTTTGCTCTGAGACAAATAATTTTTCCCTTCTCTGTTTCAGTGTCTCTGTCTTAAATAGAAAATAAATGTAATAAATATAGCAAGTATCCTCTTCTTGCCACCCAACCAAGCAAGCCTAGTAGAGAAGGGTGTCCAGATAGCTAAGGCCACACAGCACCCCAGAGACAGAAACAACTGGAAAAACTTATGCTAACCTAGTATAGTATTGAAGATACATTTATAGTCTATGGACCTAGGCCCTAAAGAGTAAATTTGACACCATCTTCTCCTCTGCTGCAAAGTTTTTAATATCCAGTGGAGACCATCTCTTCTATCTCTACCACTGAATAGAAAAGGTATGTAATCTGCTGTTAGGAATACTGTAAAGAAAAAGGAGATAATATCAATTTTCTTTCAAGGGTCAAAGAATCAGTCATTTTTTTGAACACTCAGACAAAAATACTTTGTAAGGCTAAGTGATAAGTTATTAAAATGAAGACCAACAAGCATCAGAAGAAAACTCTTACTTGGTATTCGGTGTTCTATCCACAGATTCTTAATTCAGGAGCATGATGATACTGGTGCCTCAGCAAAAGAGGAAAATAGAGGAAGAGCTGACATAGAATCATGTTATGCTTGCCACAAAAGATAACATTTCAAACTCTTACACAAACAGCCTCTCCTTTCCAGAATGATGTCGAAGAATGTTGTATTTGCTGCTGGGACTGAGGACTCCAGCCGAAATACACCCAGTCCCCTCCATCAACACCTAAAATGAGTAAGAACTATTCACTGTTCTTGCTGGCTTTGTATTTGCAAAGCTTTACCTTGCATGGAAAAGATCCCATTTAAGCTTTTAAAATAAATTATATGCTAACTGGCTGCAAATTTAGCTTCAGTTTGTGCTACAAAAATTGGCACCAAAACATTGGACAATAAAAAAATCTTCCCTCGAAAAGTAAGTCGGCTTAGGCAAATTTAGAAAGACCTAAAATGTTATAGGAAAAAAACATAAAGGATTTCGCTTTATAGCTTCTAATAACCAAATCTGCTGTTCTTTCACCTTTTCTCTTTTCCCTCTAGCATTGGCTGTTTTCATTTTGCATTTATTCAGAGTTTTGTTTTATTTGGTTTCCCTACCTCACCCGCTGGCTTTTGTTATTTTGGCCATGGAGTCTCTTTCCTTGAATGTGCAAAATGTTGGCAAGGACAGAGAGTGAGAAAGACATATTACCTTAGATCAGATCATTTGTGAACTTTAACCCTAACGTTAACTAGTGTATTTTCTGAGAAGACCACAGGCAGGACAGACACACCTAATCGTATCCAATACAGACACAACTTTCAGGTTCCAAGCTATTCTAACAGATACTTGATGAACATGGAACATGGACTGCATATATTTTCTATTAAAAATAGAAAGATCGTGATTTAAGGAGGCCTATTAAAACTTACCAAAGACAGGCCAGTGCCAAAAAAAAAAAAGATTGATATAAATTGGCAAAAACAGTATAGCAACTAATGCTAGCCAACTTTTAAAAATGCCTTCCATTACTCAAGGAACAAACTGAAGTGCTGACAGAGGGTAGAATAAATCTTTACTAATGCACTCATTTATTCAACTATGTTGTTGAATGTTCATTGAGCACTTCTTTTGTGCTAGGCACCATACTAAGCACTGAGGGGTACAAGAAAAAGAAAACAGAGTGTTTTTCAGAAACTCAAAACATGTACCCATTAACGTGTAATAGATGTTGGTACAAAGTGCTATGGAGTGTCAGGAAAAGAAGAAAAATTCTCCCTAAGGCGAGGCAGGACAGTCACATAGAATAGGTAACCCTTGAACTGAGCCTTTAAGTATGTGTCAGTTTTCTAGGTAAGAAAGCAAAGGCAGGGGGATTTCAGGCAGACGCAAAGAACACGAACAAACCTAAAGGGCTGCGAGTGATCTTAAATTTTCTGCCCAGGAATTTGTGCTTCATCTGAGATGCAATGGCAAGTTATTTAAAGTTCTTTGGCTAGACAATTATATGTTTTACAAAGATTATTTTAGCAGCAAGGTGAAGGGCAGATGACAGCAGTGTTTTCCAAACTTTCCTAATTATAAGAATTAACTGCAAGTTATAGTAAATATATATATCACTGGGTTCCACTCCAAATCTAGAGAAGTGCAAGAATATCTATTTTTAAGCAGTATTCCAGGCAATTATTATTATCATAAAATTTCTGGAAACACTGGTTTTGTAGTGTTTGCCGAGTACCAGAATCACCTGTACAGATTTTAACCAATCAAATGCAGGCCGCCTCTAAACTACTTGAATCAGAACATCTGGGGATAGAACTCAGAAACATTGTTGATTTTAATCTTCTAAGGTGGTTCCAATGCAGCCGAGGTCGGTAATTGTTGGTTTGGAGAGAGGCAAGACAGAAAAAAGACTATTTAGAAGCTGTTGTAGAGGATATTTGGGTGAAACAACAGAATTCAGCTAGCTCAAGTAAAGGAGTACTCATGCTACAAAAGGCAATATCATAAACATAGGATACTCAGTAACGCTATACGAAGCCTCACAGGAACTGGGGCTAAGAAGCCACTAAAAACCAAGAATCCTCTTCTCTCTCTCAGTGGCTGTATAATTTACTTCTTTGATTCTTCCTGTCTCTTACCCTGAACCAGCTTTCTTTTCTTGCATGCTGTCATCTCCAAGGCCATGTTGCCCTGTTAATTCTCATGTCAGTGGGCAAAGATTGGATTGGTTGGGCTGATTTCCTTAGTTTGTCACTGATCTCATCAGTTATAGCCAGAGTGTCTCACATTCACTTTGCAGGAGCTCTGGGCAAAGATTTTCTGAGAAGACCACAGGCAGGACAGACACACCTAAGCATATCCAATACAGACACAACAGTTCAAGTAAAAACGCTTAAGAAGGCTTGAGTAGGCTAGTGGTAGAAGAGACTAAAGGTCCCAGATGCTTTTCAGAGGTGGAACTCACAGAACCTGGTGACTAACTGAATATGAGGGTATGGAAGAGAAAAAGTCACCGCAGAAGAATAAATATATCTTCATTTACTGCAGATGCTACATTATAATGCAAACACCACTAAGGGACTATCAATTTTACTAGTCACTAGAGGATATATATTTGGTTTTGAACTCCACACTTACATATATATAGAAGCCTAAAGGTCAGGGCCGGGCACGGTGGCTCACACCTGTAATCCCAGCACTTTGGGAGGCCAAGGTGGGCGGATCAGGAGGTCAAGAGATCGAGACCATCCTGACTAACACAGTGAAACCCCGTCTCTACCAAAAATAGAAAAAATTAGCCGGACGTGGTGGCAGGCACCTGTAGTCCCAGCTACTAGGGAGGCTGAGGCAGGCGAATGGCGTGAACCCGGGAGGCGGAGCTTGCAGTGAGCCGAGATCGTGCCACTGCACTCCAGCCTGGGTGACAGAGCGAGACTCCGTCGTCTCAAATAAAAAAAAAAAAAAAAAAGAAGGCTAAAGGTCAAAGGAAGGCCAAAAATTAATCGGGAAATTTAGACAAATGGCGATAGTTACATAGAGAGTTCTATACATATCCAAGATTGTTATGAAACCAACTGAGAGACCTATTATCTCTTGCTGACACCAGGGACTTTTTCACATCCATGCTTTTGATTCCCCTTCCTGAAATGACCTCTCCCTTCTTTCTCCATCTATACTTTATCTATTTTATCTGTAACTGATAACATTGTGCATATGAATCTACCTCATCTCTAATACAGTTTAAATCTAAGGCATATAGCTATTACAACAGCAGCAGCAGAAATAAAGGTACTAATATAAGGTTCTTATATTAGGGTTAAAGGATTTAGCTTTTTTAATTCTCACAATAACTTAGAAAGCAAAGTCTGGAAAACCTAAAGAATTCACTAAAGGTCAGAAAACATTAATAAGTGCAGTTTCTGGATGAAGACCCAACGCAACTGGTGCTACGCAATTAACACTGTATTGTATCTTATTCTCTAATCAGCTGGAAACCAAAATGTAGTTGTTGATTATATTAGTAGAGAGCATTGTTACTGTTTTGCTTTCTACTCTCTTGTTGAACCTGCAAAAGGCTCAATTTTAGGAACTGGACTCTGTCTCTGGGTTTAAAGCCTTTCTCTGTCATTTGTGGGCTGTGTGACCAAAGTCAAGTCATCCAAACTCTCTGTACCTCAGTTTCCACACCTATCTTGTAGATTCACCATGAGGATCAAATGAAATTTTATGTTTAGCATTTAGTACAATGCCTAGAACTATTATGTTCTCATTAAGTGTTAATTATTATTTTATTACCATTATTGTTATTAACAAGTAAGAAGCAAAATTTCTATGTATCCCTCAGTGAGACTTTCCTTATCCAGATAAAGGAGTGTTTACATAGCTTTCAGGTAGTTTATGTAGCTTTCATTCATTCTAGTTTTACAGAGCTCCTGTTGATTTGATCAAATTAGGAAGCTACACTTACTACTATTTAACTAATCATAAACTACATATATTTCTTTATAATTGATCCATAGTAGATGGTCTCTTGAGACATTTATGGTCTCCTTTTGGCAGGCAGAAAGTAGAAATTGCATAATTTCTAAAAATTCAGCACTTGCATTTTAGCAATAAGCTAATTATTCATTTTTCTTAAAAAACAATTACATCTGCTTCACCTATAAACAAGTCTTTTTTCTAATTAATTATTTTCAATATTTCCATGGAACATTTCTGTACATTCTGAGATAAGTTTACTGGCAAACAAAACTTCTTTTAAATATGCATCACACTTGTCAGTTAAGTGCATGTTTAGTGTAGATATGGTATTGTGCTCATGTAAAATCAAAACCAAATAAATACTACATCTTATCTGACAGTGGGAAAAGTTCTGCATGGGAATTATGATGGTCTCATTTTTTGCAAACTATAGGCAAGCATAACCTCGAGAAAATTATCTTCTTTTTTCAATGAAATAAGTGTTGATCCTAACAGGTAAAGATTCTACTCTTGATGGTTTTGTGAGGGTAAACTAAATGATTGAGATATGATTGAATATTGAGTGTGTGTACAGATTACTTTTGGGCTGGCAGCTATGGTGTTTGCAGAACCTGGATCTATGGGAACTTTCTCACCCTGTCTCATAGGCTACTCACCTCTTTTTGACTGTTTAGGTCAAATTAATACATTTTCAGTCACTGTCAAAAGTATACTGCTCTACTTGAAGACAGTTATATGTGGGTGCATGTATAAATATGATAGGAAATAGTTAAAGTTTGATTACTCCATTCTAAGAGAAGAAAAGCAAAAAGAAAAATCATGCTTTGGGTTTTTCTTTAGTCTTAACTAACCAGCCAAAGTATATGTTTTAAGAAAAGCTTTTAAATACAGCACAGTGTCAAAGAGGCAGAGCTTCAGCGACCTTGACTTCACTATTTCCTAGCTGTGTGGTAACACATAAATTACTCATTTGTAAAACAGTGCTCATATCAGTTGTATAGTTATCAGGCATTAAATGACATAATGCATGTAAGGAGCTTAGCACAGTGCCTGGTACACCATCACCATCATCACCACTACCACCACCATTATCACCGTCACCATCAATATCATCATCACCACCATCATCATCATAACTACTACCATCACCACCACTATCATTATCTTCACTACTATCACTATCACCATCATCATCTTTCTCCTACTCATCATCATAGCCAAAGCTTGTCATGTACCAGACACTGTTCTAAGTAAGTACAAAGTGAGTGCTAGCTTTCACCATTATTATTACAATATTTTCTTTTACTGGCTTCAAGTTATGAAATTGCATATTTTGAGCCAATTACCTTGATATAAAACACACTGTCATATTATAATGGGCCTAGTCAAAGTAAAGGCATCCACTTAAATACCTTCCAGTACATAAAGTAAAATGGAACATAAAATGCTTTCTCCTTTATTAGTCTTTGGTCACCATAAACAAGTCTCAGGATCAGTTGTTGCACACCAAAGGACCGCTCTAGATGATTTCTAAGTCCTCTGAAGGTAATTCATCATATATTAACAATCCACATGAGAATATGCTTCATATGACTGAAAGGACCAAAGCACAGGTAGAAGGGCTGTCTGTACCCAGCGATCATGAATAAATTCCTTTCTTGAGCTGCTCTTTATGGATTTGCATTTCTGATCTCATAATGAATCATCCCAGTTTTGATTTCTGCAAGCCAGGCTGAATTGTGATCTTTCGTTTTCACCAGAGGATCATGATTTTCCATAATCCTTCATCTATATTACCTTGTGAACACAATCACATGGGCATAATGGGGCAAATACGGAGTCTCCTGCTTAAAGAGACAACGTTTGCCAGAGCTGAGCCTGGAAAAAATTTTGAAGTGAATGCAGCTTATTGTCCATACCTTCCACCTTCTTTTCTCCACACTTTAATCCACTCAGTGTCACTTTCCCCATTCCCTTAGAGTCCTTCCTGCTTTTGATTCTCACCTTATAACACAGTCAAAATTCAGTAGAATAAACTGTGCAAATTAGTATGTGTTATCTAAAGTAGGGCTACTTTTTGTCTTGGTGACTGGATGGTTTGTATAATCTTAAAAGTTCAAAACATGCCTTAGAAGTAGAAACTAAAAATAATTTATAGAACATCTAAACTATGGCCTAAAATGTCTATTTAAAGGGACTGAATTAACCGAGCATATTTCCCATAAACTCCAATTTCAAATTAGAGTAAAGGAAAATGAAAAGCATGGAAGCTATATACTCTGACTTGAGTAACCTAGCACTGGAAAAAGAAAAATTGGACAGACGCCTTAGTTTTTAATCAAATTCTACCACAAACTGTGTGACTTTGGGCAAGATAACTTAATGGCCTTAAATCTTAATTTCCTCACCTGTAAAATAGAAAATACAATATCTAATCTCTCAGGTATATTGTGAAAAATACATATAATTATAAAATTACTAGCACAGAATCTAGCATATAATAGTTTCTCAGGAAACAGGGCTTTCCTTTTCAGCCTATTTTTTTTTTTTTTTTTGAGATGGAGTCTTGCTCTGTTGCCCAGGCTGGAGTGCAGTGGTGTGATCTCAGCTCACTGCAACCTATGCCTCTCGGGTTCAAGCGATTCTCCTTCCTCAGCCTCCCAAGTAGCGGGGACTACAGGCGCGTGTGCCACCATGCCTGGCTAATGTTTTTGATTTTTAGTAGAGGTGGAGTTTCAATGTTGGCCAGGCTGGTCTCAAACTCCTGACCTCGTGATCTGCCTGCGTCGGCCTCCCAAAGTGCTGGGATTACAGGCATGAGCCACCGCGCTGAGCCTTCAGCCTTTTAAAGTAGTCATTCACCCACCAAACAGCTACTTTTTTTTCCCCCAGGCTTGATCATTGTCCATGTGACACCTGATCTGCCCACATCTCCTTAGTTCACCTGACATTTGCATGAATGTCTTTCACTATTTAAGTAAGATGTGCTCTTGCAGAAGATCTAAATTTTAGTCAAGTGATCTACTTTCCTGAAGGCACCTGAGCAACTTAATAGAACCAAAATCAAATTTAATTGGATTAAGAAGAAGGGAAAGATGAAGAAGAAGAGAGAATAGAAAAGAGGGAAGAAAGAGAAGAAATAGTTACCTGCTCTACCTAGAGACCAGAAGATGGTACCACAGAATAGTTGAGAAAGTTTTGACTGAATCACTCTGTTAGGATTAAGGAGACTTACCCTGGATAACTTGTTTAATGTCAATGACCTTCTCTTTGAAACACAGATATTGAACTTTTTCAGGAACTCATCAGGCTCACAGATTTTGGTTGTAGGAGATTAAGAAGTTAAACATTTCTTGAGATTTCAACATCAAACCCTATTAGTCCATGATACTGGGAAGTGAGCTCCCATTGCCTCAACCTGACTCTATGACAGGCTCTGCTATGTGCAACATCCCTTTCAATCCCCATGGTGATGGTGCTATACCCATTTTAGAGAGGAAGAATTTTTGGGTCAGAAACCTTAGGTGACTTTCCCAAGGTCAAAGAGCCAAAGGGACAGAACAGGGATTAACACCTTTCAATACAAAGCCCCCAGGTACTTTTTACTGCACTATACTGCCACCCTCTGGGACAGAAATTAGGAATAAAGATATTAAGAAATCAAACCTTAATTAAATGACTCTGCAAAACCGTTGCAGATAAATGTGAGCAGTCCGCAACAGTCATGGAAACTTGAGAAAAGAATGCCTGTTATGACAATGTGTACTGCTTAATGTTTAAAAACTGGCTCTATGAAAAACAAGCAAACGCATTGATTTGTATCACTTGCTCATTTTTGTAGAGTAAATATGCCCATTATGGCAAATTTCAAGCTATCAAGTTAAAGCCACTGAACTGGATTTGGGAAAAGATATGCGCAAATGACTCTTTCAAGACAGTGCTAGCCACCTCCAGCACCCCACTCTGCATGTGTAGATTTGTGTGTGTTCATGTGTGTTTGTACCTGAACTTATAATGCCACTTTCTGTAAAAAGCAAAATATCAGTTGAAACATTTTTCTCATTAGTAACAGTGACTATGAGTATCATGAGTTTCAATTATGCCCTAATCAGTACTCCCACATTTTTTCAAATTATGCAGATTACTAGTATTTCTCTTTCAGTTCCATAATATAACTCTCAATAATCCCAGCAAATAAAAGAAAACAAAACCCCATGCTCCCGATCTTCACCTCATTTTCTACCACATACTGGATGGTTCTTATATAACTTTTGAATGAATACCTTTCAAGATTTCATATGAGATGTGTGAGACTTTCAAAGAACCCAAGGCGGGGCTCCTCCAGTAAAACCAACAGGTGTTAATTGGAGTATTTGTCAGTTCTGTTTCAGTACCGGGCCATTAGGGAAACCTGAACAGAAAGGGAAAGTAAACTGTCCTATGGCCTGGCCTTTCTTATTCCTCACCTTCTTAAAGTGCCATAACTGCTTGAATTCCTCTAGAATAAAAGTAAGATGACTGACAAGTTGTAGGAAAATTGCATGCATAATTTACATTACTTGCACTTTGAGCAAGCAATGGCGTTGTCATTTGTGTAGATGGCCTCACAAATGATATTTGGATAGATTGTTTGGGAAATGACTTCTGATTACTGAAACAATTTACTTCATCTTATTCATTTCTTCTGACTGTGAGATACTGTGGTAAGAATATAGCAGAGGGATGGCCGGGCACGGTGGCTCACACCTGTAATCCCAGCACTCTGGGAGGCTAAGGCGGGCGTATCACGAGGTCAGGAGATCGAGATCATCCTGACTAACACGGTGAAACCCTGTCTCTACTAAAAAATACAAAAAATTCGCCGGACGTGGTGGTGGGCACTTGTAGTCCCAGCTACTCGGGAGGCTGAGGCAGGAGAATGGCGTGAATTCAGGACGCAGAGCTTGCAGTGAGCTGAGATGGCACCACTGCACTCCAGCCTGGGTGACAGAGCGAGACTCCGTCTCAAAAAAAAAAAAAAAAAAGAATATAGCAGAGGGTTAAATGTGAAGAGCCTACTATGTCAAAAAAATTTGCACAAAGGCTTGAATTATTGCCCACGTAAATGTGCAGAAATTTCTCCCCATCTACTAAATAAGCAAAAAAAGGAAAGATGCTTAAAGCATCTATGCTATTTAGGGAGAAAATGGGAACTAAATTGAGGAACAACTTCCCTCTTCAAGATTTATGATAAAGGAAAGAAAAAGAAATACCATACATATTCAATTGTCATCTATAGGACAATATATTTCTATAGGAAAGGAATAGCTTATATAGTAAAAAATTATATTAGAAACTTTAAATGAGAAATAATGCTTTTATAATAGAAGAAATAATGCTTTAGGACAAAATTAAAGAATGTTAACATCAGAAAAAACATCCTAACCATTAGCGAGGTAGGCGCTGGAAGAGGTCACTGAAAGAAATTGGGTATTAAAGACACTGATGAATTTTTACTTTGAAATCTTACACAACAAAATGTAAATATCTTCCTTCAATTGTTTTATTTCTTACTAATAAAGAGCTAGGTTAGAGTAACCCCTTGGAAATTCTTACGTAATTCTTTAAAATTCTACATGTTTTAGGCAACTTCATAAATGATGAAATAGTGAAAGTAAAATTAAAATCAAAGTGTGGTTCAGATTTTTCAAAATTCAAAACAATTTCTAAATATTAGAAGTTACCTTAAGAAAAAAGGTTCATTTCTAATGAGGTGAAAAAGTAGCACAAAATGGAGTCAGAGATGAGCTTCCTCCAACTCAGGAGAATGTTGGCAATTAAGTGATAACTTGAAACAGGGCAGCTGGAGTTGGAGGAGTGAAGAGGAAAGATTCACCATAAATCCCTTAGGTAGAACAAACAGGTCTTAGTAAACAAGTGGATGCAAAGTCATGGACAAGGGCGATTTGACGGGGACTGGCTTCTAGCTTGGTCTTTCCATTCTTTGCTGTTCCAACTTCATTTTGCCTACCCACAGTAGGTGGAGAGTCAGTGCGGGGCAGGTGAGTCCTTTGATAAAGGAGTGGGGAAGAAATGACTTGGATGTTAAACATAGTGAGTGTGGAATCCTTGACAGAAACTGAGTTGGAGAGGTTCAGAGCTGGGAATGCAGATTTAGGGATCCCCCAGGGCATAACTGAGCCCTCTAGCTGAAGTGGGTTTAATGGGTCATGTCAGCCAGGAAGGGCCTAGGTGCAAAGAAAGAAGAGAGAGAGAATATCAATAGTTGAGAGGTGAGAAAAGATTTGAAGCCATTAAATGACACTGAGAAAGACTGTCAGAAATAAAGAAAAATAGGGGATGGTGACTGTGCCACATACAGACTGCCTGTCGGCCAAGCAGATATGGCCTGGGCAAAGCTGACACACGTGGTGCCGAACAGCTTTTTTGTAAACTTTGAGAGTACTAAGCAGATCCCTCTGATGAGAGACTGTAAGGGAAGAAAGCAAAAACACATATACTTCAGTGCTTCTAAACCTGTTTATCTCTCAGACTTCTTTTGGGAACTTTAAGAATACATATTCTTAGACTCCATCTCTGGAGATTTTGATTTGGTAAATGAGATTCCTTATCTCATGTCATTTCTTCAATTTTGACAATACTTGAAAATGATTCTTACTTTTTTTTTCTTTTTTTTTTACATTTTGTATTATCTTCCAACTAGTCTGCAGACATCTTGATGGCAAGGACGGATTCCTATCCTTTTATATTCCCCACAGCACGTAGCAGAGTGCCCAAGAAAGATATTAGGTGCTCAGTAATATTCACTAATATGTGAGAGTTAACTGATCATGCGATGGCTCTTCAAGATAAAATCCTCAAGGTGATCAATAAGAATTTTGAATGTAGAGATTTAGACACATACTTGAATAAAGATTTTAGTATCTTTTACTAACAAAACAAACAACTTTTAATGCTAAGATAAAATCTGAAATGACCAGTCGGAGAAAAAGGACTGTTTTCCTGACATAAAGCCATGTCAGCTTTATTTTTGGAGGATGTTGATTTAACTTGGAGACAGTTAAATGTGTCAGTCTGAAGGTGTATGTGGGTTCATATGATGAGAAAAAAGAAACATAATTATAGATGTCTCTTGATAGCCTTTTCATTTACTGTGCTATTTTGGAAACAGTATGTTTTTAAATTGGTTTCTTGTGTTTTTGGATGGGAGTTCCGCTGTACAGGAACCTGGAGCTTTGCCCCCTATAGATTTTCTCCATTGGAAATCAATAAAGTGTAATTGAATTACAATGGGTGAATCCACAAGTTGTCAATTTCTGGCTCTCAGGTCGAGGAACTCTCCTTCCTCAGCAACCACATCCACCAGTGCTGAGTTCCTGACCCCAGTTTGTAGTCAGCAGTGCTGTACTGACGAACACCTGTGTACATTGTTAAATAGCAAAATAACTACTGTAGTGAAATCACGTTTAATTTTAGGAATTGAAGAAAAACTCACCATATTTCTATTTTAGCACACAGGATGTGGCCTACTTCTTTAAAATGTCAAGCTTAGAGACACACATATTTTATTTAAAGAATACGGAAACACCCGTTTTCTTCTTTGACTGAGTCTGGGATATAGCCCTTTTTCAATCAGGAAAAAAGAAGTTGACATGTTTTTGGAATGGTCATACTAATTGCATTGACATAGTGTATCAGGGAGCTTGCAAAGATATTATCTCATCTGATCATTATAACCATCCAATTAGGTAGATCAAGCAAGTCTGATCATTCCAGTATTTCAGATAAAACAGAAGCTCAGAAAAGTTCAGATCAAGTGTAAACCATGTCAAATGTTTTAGGTTTTTTTTTTTTTCTTACTAATGTTGGGGCTCAGGAAACAATATCCCAAAGTATGGCACGTTGGCATGCTGAGTACTTTGGAATAAAGGATATCGGAAGACCTCAGAAGCAGCCCCAGAACCACGGTCTCTCTGACCTTCTCTTCCCCTCCTGTCTCTTGCTCTTCATTCTCTCCAGAAGTAAGTCATAGAAATCAGAATTTCTCTTCCTCCAAGCAGGTCATAGAAACCAGAACCCCTATTAGCCAAAGCTAGTCATAAAAACTAGTTCTCACTCTAACTTTCCCCACCTTTCATCGAAGGGTTGGCCATAAAGACATTTCTCTGACTTAACCTCATCCGATAGTAGGTCATAAGACCCTGATTCCAGAAGGGTGCTGCCTTATACCCAGGAGGAAGAAATGCTATAACAGAGGCCAAAAAAAATCTGGACAGGTCTTGCTGGGTTTCTCCACTCAGTCTATTAGCGTTAGATCATACTTTTTTTGTCCAATCACATTTCTACACGGATGCCTATTCTTCATGAAGACTAAGCATAAAAATGGATAGTTTTCTCTGTATATTTGGGTCTTTCTGATGGCTGCTGTGTCAAGTAAAACTTTGATTAAATAAATCTGTTATGCTTTTCTCTTGTTAACCTGTCTTTTGTTACAGGAGTGTTGGCTGTGACCCTTAAGAAGGTTGAGAAAAGGTATAATCTTTCCATCTCTACACCCTTAAATAATGCAATAGCTTAGACTATTTTTTTGCATCATTCTAAAGGTTCTTGTTAGGCGTGCATGGTGCCTGGCTAAGATTAACAGGCCTTTCTTCATGTATATATGTAAAGTTATTAGGGGATAAATGTTTATATTACCCTGTACTTATAACTATATGCTCACTAAACAAAATTCAAATGAAGTAATAAAGTTATCACCCTAGAGCTTTGTTATAACATAATTTGAAGCTATCATTTAACTTCAGAAAACCCAAACAAAATGAAACTAATTAAATATTTTAAAATGAGAGAAAAATCTACATCCAAGGAATGCTTTTAATTTTGTTCTGCTTCAAGTTAGTTTGTTTAAAAGTCAATTAGATTTATGCAAGCCAGGATTTGCAAACAAAATGGAGATTGGATCATTTTATTTTAGAAACCATTTTTATTGGTTTTTATAGCCCAATAGTACAAAACTGTGTAAGTATTCTATTTTAATTTTTACAAATTTGGAAAAGTATTGAATTGAAAAGCTGTTAAAAGCTTTGTAAAATGAATTGTCAATTTTGCCATCATATCAGAGGTACCGCCTTTGATGCCACTCACTTTTCTGCTCTGGGGATATGTGTAACATTTTCTTTTTATTTTGGCACTCTGTTATTTGTTCCCTTTTTTGGGATTTAAAACTATGTCATTTACTCACATAATTGCTTCTCTCATGGTTATATCTTTACCCCTTGCTTTTGAGAAAGCCATACTATTTATTTCTCCTCTTTCCTGTCTTCTAGGTGCATCGTCTAACTTATTTGAGCTAAGTGTCCTTATCTATGAAGTGAAAAGTTGGACAAGATATTCTTCATGATCTCTTTCAATTTTAAAATGTTATGCAATTTTAGAGAAAAGCGGAAGGGTCACCCAATATGGTGTGACACCAAAAGACAAATATGAGGAGAGTCACTTTTTCACTCTCTGCAAACTCTGCCTGGACACTTCCCTGGTGAGATTTCATACACTAGACAAGAACACACTATGAATGTGAGACAGAGGGAGACAGAGGAATGAAGGAGAGAGATAGTGAAGCAGGCTGGGAGAGAAACAGAGAGGAGGCGTCTACTGGACATTTATGGATTGCATGTGTATTAGAGGTGGTAATCAACCACGATTATCACCCCCCACAACCCCTGATAGATTCTTCCCTCTCTGTTAAAAGGAGCTCTATGTTTCTAGTGCTCAGAAAAAAAAAAAAAAAAACCTTAGTATCATCTTTGCCTCCTCTCTGTCTCTCACTCCTCGCAGCAAATCCTGCCAGCTGTACCTTCAAAATAGATCAGAATCTAACCCCTTTTCACTACTCCCACACCCAGCAGGCGGGTCCAAGCTACCCTCGTGTGTAATATGGATTATGGCAGTACCCTAACTGTTCTCCTTGCTTCTGCCCTTCTTCTTAGCTAGACTAGTGAATCTGTTAAAACCTAAGTCAGATCCTATGGGTCCTTTTTAATCCCAAAGAGTTCCTATTTCATTCAAAATAAAAGCCGATGTCATAAAAGTGACATATGAGGCCCTTCAACATTTGCTGGCCGCTTCTAAGCCCCCACCTCTCTGAATTAGTACCTTTTCTCTTGTTTACTGGACTCTGGCCACAAGGGCTTCCTGACAGCCCTTCTAAAACAGCAAGCAGAGCCCACTATAGGGCCTTTGTGTTTGACGGCCCTCTGCCTAGAACGGTCTTCTTTTAGGTATCTGTATGGCTACCTTCCTTGTTCTTTACCTTCTCCCTCCTCCCCCGACACACATACACTTTCTAGTTCTCAGGAAGCTGCTTTATTTTTCTTTAGTGCTTATCAGTATCTGACATACTGCTTACTACTATGTATTTCAATTATTCATCTTTTTTGTTGTGTGCCACCCCACTAGAATGGAAGCCTGATGAGGCAGAGATTTGAGTTGCTTCTGCTCACTTCTGTATCTTCGGTGCCTAAAACAGTGCCTGGTACATAATCATCCCCCTATAAGTATTGGTTCAAATGAATTGACCTGTTTCTTTCTTTTCTTTTTTTTTTTTTTTTTTTAGACAGAGTCTCTCTCTATTGCCAAGCTGGAGTGTAGTGGCGCGATCTCAGCTCACTGCAACCTCCCACTCTGGTTTAAGCGATTTTCCTGCCTCAGCCTCCCGAGTAGCTGGGATTACAGGCATGCACCACCACACCCAGCTAATTTTTATATTTTTAGTAGAGATGTGGTTTCACCATGTTGGCCAGGCTGGTCTCGATCTCCTGACTTCATGATCTGCCCGCCTTGGCCTCCCAAAGTGCTGGGATTACAGGCATGAGCCGTTGCGCCCGGCCTCAAACTGTTTCTGACTACAAGATGGAAAGGAAATCTTGAACTGTATCTTGAGGAGAAGGTAGGACTCTGGATGGAGATGAGAAGTATGGAGGCCATTTTTTGGAACAGGGAATAAGCTACTTGGGAATAAAGACCTGCCTTGGGAGTATCTCATTTAGTTATCTCAGGGTACAAATGAGAAAATAGAGTCACAAGAGCAGTTAAAGTCACAAAAACAGCAAGAGCACAGGGTTAGAACCCTGTTCTTTAAACTCTCCCATTTCAGGATTCTTGTAAATGATACAAAATATTTAAATTTCGAGTTTAGCCAGGATGAAATACAAGCCAGATTAAAAAAAGTATTTTTCTGTTCTACTCCCGTTACTACCAAAACCATCAAGTTAATATTAGCCAGCAAAAAGCTAATGCTGAATAATATCACTTATATAATTATACTCCCTTAGTAAGAATTAGCTTTGTGTAAGCATAAAAACAGATTTTAAACTCTCACATTACAAATAACTCATCGGAAAGTGCCTAGAAGTATAGAAGATGAAAGAATGGCAGAGTATTAACATTTGATGGAGCCAGATGATGGTTATATAGAGTTCATCATATGATTTTGATAATTTTTCATTTTGACATTTTCTAGCACAGAAGTTTAATTATTAAAAATAAACTGAGAACAAATCCCAAAGTTTGATTTAGTCTTATTTTGTTCCTCCAAAAATGATTATAACATAGTCAGCTACCCTTCTCTTCATTCTCTGCTTCTTAATTTCCTCTTCACTCCAGAATACAGAATTCCTGTTCTACTATGTGTGATGCCAAGGCACAGACACGCCCTGGCAGATCCTGGATGAGCTTGTGCAAAGCAGTGATCAATTTTAGAATGGTTCTGGGTGACACCAAATGGACTTCTGCTTCTTGGGGTCCAATCACGTGCTTTGGGAAAGGAAAGACCTGCATATTTCCTTCCTTTCTCCAAGTTAGTGGCAAAATAGTAATAAAAAAATGTATGTATGTGGCATGATCTTTTTTATATACTGAAAAAGAATTTCTACTCTGTGAATTGTCTGTAACTGATGTATTTTTGTAGCCTTACCTATTCCAGATTCCCAGCTTTCCATCTTTTATGAGAACAATCAAAACGCATTTTCGTCTTTCCCATAGCTTTCAGGTTACTCCATCCAACATTTCCATTTTATTTGGTCTTTTTATCCTTCATATCCTAACTTTAGGGTTTTCCAGATGTAGATGATTTCACAAATTCTCTTCATTTTGCCTTTGACTGCCCTTTCTCTCTAATCTTGGATCTCTTCATTTTTTTTAAAATTTGAATTACGGGCACTTATCTTTGCTTATCAAAAAAAAGCGCTGAGTATAATTTAGTTTAATGTATATGACTCACAGATGTGTAATCCAGGTTAGATTTCTGTAGTTTAGAACTGAACTAGGAAAGTACTACACCTCAACCTTTTTTATTCAGGGATTCTCTTTTCCCTTAGGGAATACCTCCCACTAATAACTCCGTTTAAGTCCTATTTCCTCTTACTGTCTGAATATCATTGAGATGTTCCTTGAAGCATCTTTATATGATGTTACTCCATTGATTTAAGTTTTCAAGACCTTCCCATTGCAGCTGACATAAAGTACAATTCCTTCCTCCCTGGAGACCACGTAAGGTGTGGCTCGTCTGCCTCTGTACCCCTACTAGAGGCCCCCTCCTCCTCCTGGGTCGCCATCCGGATTTCATTGGTCTCCTCTCACTTTCTCCTGGCATCCTATCTAGGGTAGATTTCCCTGCACGTTCTTCTTCTCAACCCTTTGTGGGTTTCCTTACTAATACTAATAACAGTTCACTTTACATATTTTATTCATTTTATGTGCTTCCATTTTTAAAAAATATATTCATTGCATTGTAAGCTACTGAAGGACAAAAATCTCCTCTTTGTTCCTGTTCTCTCCCTAAGATTTAGAATAAAAAAAACCAAGATAAAATGGTTATGAGGATCATTTATTTGAGCTACCCAAGTCTCACAAACATATATTTGATTTATCCTTTGTTCATCTTAGGGAAACAAGAAATCTTTCAAGTTTGGTTAATAGCAGAATCCATTAAATTCGACTTCAATTATCTAAGTAGCCAATAATTTCCTCTTACTGGTGCATGCTTTCTCAGCAAAGATTTAAAATCCACAGACGATGAATGATATTGCCTGCCATGATGATTTCTTACCCTTCAAACATTTTGCATATTCTTTTAGGACTAAAGAGTAATTCTTTCCAGCTCTTCTCATTTTTATTTTTTTCTTTATTTTTCAAAATTCATTTTTATTTGTAAGTTTTATGGATACATAATAGGCATATATATTTATGAGATATTTTGATAAAGCATACAATGTGTAATAATGACATCAAGGTAAATGTGGTATCTATTGCCTCAAGTATTTATCATTTCCTTGTGTTACAAATATTCCAGTTATACTTTTAGTAATTTTTAAATGGACAATAAATTATTATTGACTGTAGTCACCTTGTTGTGCTATCATGTACTACATCTTATTCATTCTATCTCTAGCTCTTTTTAGTTAGCACATAAAATCCACCTGTGGTCTTTTACAAATATCAAAATATGGGTACTGAGGTCATATGCAGGATCCATTTTGAAATAAAATGAAAATAGTTATAAGTAGGTCCCATTTGAGAGGCAGAAATGGACACCCAAACTGCTTGTCAATTGCAAACATAAAATATACTTAAGCATATAAGTTCTGTTTATACCTAGATAGAGCAATAGAGTGATCAATTGATAGATCAATAGACAGATCAATTGATTGTTAGATAATTTAGGATAAAATTGTGTATTTTTCATGAAATAATATTTTCGCTTGTCCAATAAAATAAAACAAATGTATATTATCACTTCAGGAAATTAGAAACTCTTTGCTAGGTAGTATAATATAAAATATTATAGTTATACATAATTATATATATGAGTCTATCATACACATAGGCATGAAAGTGGCTGTCTTACTTGGCAATATCTGAGATATAATATGATGCCTTACTCTTTTAAAAAATACCAGGTCCATTATTTATTTATTTTATTAGAATTTTATTAGAATCCATCCTTTAACAAAGCAAAAGGGGTTCATAAAATGAAAGATTTCTGTTGAAATTTAGATCACTTTGCCTTACTGGAGTTCAGTTTTTTTGTTTTTTGGAGACACAGTCTCCCTTTGTTGCCCAGGCTGGAGTTCAGTTTCGGGATCTTGGCTCACTGCAAACTCTGCCTCCCAGGCTCAAGTGATTCTCATGCCTCAGCCTCTCAAATAGCGTGGATTACAGGCGCCCACCACCATGCCCAGCTAATTTTTGTATTTTTAGTAGAGACAGGGTTTCACCATGTTTGGCAGGCTGGTTTCGAACTCCTGACCTCAGGTGATCCACCTGCCTGGGTCTCCCAAAGTACTGGGATTAGAGGTGTGAGCCACCGTGCCCAGCCCTGTAATCATATTTAATATTAAAATGAATAACAATATAAGCAATAACAAGGCTTACTCTGAGTACTCACTATACACTTACTATGCCAGGTACTATGTACGTAAGTGTCATAGTTAAAAATTATGATGTATACTCACAGAAAAAGAAATTAATCTTTGAGGAATAAAGTGACTTGCCCAAGGTCCCACAGCTAGCACAGTATCTGAGCTTGGATTTAATTCCTAGATGTCTGACTCTAAATAATACAGTCAAACAGTCTATAAAACAAGAAGATTAAATGAAATAAACTCAGAAAAACACAGCTGTGGTATTCTAAATGTTAATCAACTATTATACTGGAAAGTAAAAATGGTATGTTGAGAAAAACAACAGGTTTGAGTAGAATGCTATAGTAAAGGCCTCTGGAGAGAGGTCCTCCAGCATAGAAAAATGGGCAAAGAACAGGAAACTGGTAACTCACATTGAAGAAATACTCATAACCACAAAAAGAAAAAGAGAGAGAGAAAAGTTTAACTTAACTAATAAATAAATGCAAATCAAAACAAGATAACGTTTTCTGCTTTGAAATTGGAAAAGATTTTTGAGGAGGTATAATTTTTTTCCCTTATAATGGAGAAATAGTTGAGAAACAGGCATTATTACTAATGGTATAATTTAGCAAACTTTTCTGTAAGATAAGTTGGAATTATGAATGAAAAGATTAAGATTATCTTCTCTTCTGGAAGTTTATTTTAAAAAAAACAGAGTTGGGCAAAACTGTTTATTTGAGGATATCACTACAGCATTATTTTTAATAGCTAACTCTAGGAAACAATCTGTTTTTTTTTTTTTTTTTTTTTTGAGATGAACTCTTGCTCTGTCGCCCAGGCTAGAGTGCAGAGTGCAGTGGCATGATCTTGGCTCACTGCAGCCTTGGCCTCCCGAGTTCAAGGGTTCAAGTGAGTCTCCTGCCTCAGCCTCCTGAGTAGCTGGGATTACAGGCACATGCCACCACACTTGGCTAATTTTTGTATTTTTAGTAGAGACAGGGTTTCACCATATTGGACAGGCTGGTCTCGAACTCCTGACCTCAAGTGATCCACCAGTCTCAGGCTCCCAAAATGCTGGGATTACAGACGTGAGCCATCGTGCCGGGTCAAGAAACAATCTTGATGTGCAAACACAGTAGGGGGTGGGTCAAATTATTATGGAGCACCATCAAAGTAGAAAATTACATAGTTATAAAATTGTTTTAGAATTTAGAAAACGGTCTTTATCTTTAAAAATATGCATAGGATGCTATACACTAAATTTTCACAATGCTTATCACTTCATGGACAGATTTTGGCTGAATTTCTTTATATATTGTAAAATTAGTCATTAGGAATAAGCCTAGATTCACTATATTACCTAGTAAGAAATATTAGAGAAGAAACATGGGGGAGTTGAACAAGTTTGGCCTAAGTTTGAATGCAGACTTTATCCCTGCTGGCTGTGTAACTTTGAGTGATTTATTTATAAAACTGTCATAGTGTTACAGCTTTGGGGCTACACAGGCAATCACAGAAGAAGACACGTAAAGTCTTTACACTATAAACACTTAGGAAATGTTTGTTGTCCACGTCATATTTCCAGTTTACAGTTTTAAAATAATGTGAAAATGCAATTTTATTTTTTACCACTCATATGAACAACACCTTATAAAATTATTTAAAGCCGCACTTTTTATTAGCAAGTGAGCTATACTACAAGAACACCGCTATAGAGATTTATCAAAAGATGATCAAAGAGGCAAGGAACCTCAGGCTGGAAATAAGTGTGAGAAGACGATCATGGTCACAGAGTGTTGAGAGGAGCATATTTTACACACCCAGCCTGTCCATTTGAACTCCCTATAATCAAGTATAAAATTATTCCAATAAGTACACATTGAGATTTCCTTCTTGAATTATTTTATGGTTTGTTTGCTTTTTATATTTCTCACACACATTATTTAAATAACCCAAACCACAAATACTGATATTCTACTGTGGATTGCACAAGTGTAAATGGTTAACTGAAAAAAAGAAGTAATTCATATAGTGAAAGAGCAATAAAAAATACATCAACCCAATACAACCATCCTGTAGGTCTGTAGGCATGAATAACAAAGCAGACTAAATGAGAACATTCTCGGCATGCAGTGTGCTGTTTACATTCTTACTAAGAAAATGTGCCTGAGTTAGAATTTATACTTCAAGACAGATTCTCAAATAGTATTTTGATGTTAATATGTCAGATCACCAATATAACTGGCTCCATGTCTTTTAGGCACATGCTACATTTCCCAATTCCCTTTGAATTTAGGGGTACCCATGTTATTTGTTTTGGCTAAATGTATAAGTGTGGAAGTAACACATCACATCTGGGAGGTAGTTTTAAGAGTTGGTGTGCAATTTGCACATCCTTTCTTTTTCCCTTTGCCACTGTATCCAGGAAAGCTCTAGATGGTGGCGGCTCTATCATCCTGCATCCCAGAGAGTGGGGTGTAGAGGAGAGACTCCAACTGATGTTTGAGAGATATGCACTGTGAAGGAAAACAAAACCTCACTGATTTAAAGCAATGGCCCTTGACTGGAGGCAATTTTCCTTCCCAAAAGAATATTTGGCAATATCTAGAAATATTTTTTGGTTTTTGCAACTTGCGTGGGGGTTGCACCAATGGCATCTAGTGGGTAATTGCCAGAGATGCTGCTAAACATCTGACAATATACCAGACAGCCTCCCACAACAGAGTTATCCAATCCAAAATGTTAGTGCAAAGTCTGAGAAGTTCTGTCAGTCATGGAGATAGAATGATTTTTGTTGGTACAGCATAATCTAGGATACTCTGACTGATAGATGGTTCAATATTTGGAAATCTGTTAAATAATCTTACCATAATGATGGGGCAAAGGAGAAAAAATGTGATCTTCTCAATAGATTTAGAAAACTCATGTGAGAAAAATACAATATCTATTTGTTAGTAAAAAGGAAATAATACCTATTTTCTTAATGTCATATTTGAATACCAATAAAACATACTTCTCAGAACAAAAGTAAAAATATCTGATTAGTATTTGGTCAGTTCAAAGAGTCCGTAAAGCCAAAAACTGGAAACAGTACAGTTGCTTAGTTGGTGATCATATATCTCATATACTTCTTGCTTCAGAAAATATGTGCTCATATCCATTGACAGAATCCATGAAGATCTCTTGGGGACTCCTGTCTCATGTAGGTATTTAAACAAAATATGCTGTATCTTCTCTGCAGTTTTAAATTAGGGTTTTTTGAAAGATGAATTTATTACAACTGTTGTGGTCTATAAAGTGTCTAGATGGTACTTGCATCTGAAAAATCACTAAGTATTGGATAATAAAGTATTCTAAATTATGGTGGCCTCCAGTTTATAACTAGTGAGTTACACACTTATATCCTTTTTATCCCTTTGGTAATAATAGTAACTTAAAATTACAATTGACTAAGAACTGGGACCAGTGAGAACACACACACTTTGCTATTCCAGTGACAGCACTGCCTGGTTAATCCTGAGATGAGGGCTCAGCTGAGTTTGTTGGTAGTTGCATTCTAAGAATCCCATGAATTCCCAGGAGCTCAGCAATGAAACTCTAACTGAAATGGGGGAGCAAGAGATGCCTTAAGAAAGAGGAATTACTATGGCAACTGCCCTTCTCCACATAATTTACCATTCACAGACTTGTGTGGTTATAAAATTGTCAATGGAAATTTTTGAGACAGATAACACAAATTTTGGAAGCAGTTCAAATGTCTTTGGTAAATGAAAAATGCCTGTTTGCCATAGGAAGATTTACCAGGTAAGCAGATGGTTTCTTCAGCTTAGATTTTACTGATTTTGAGAAGCCTTTACTTGTCCAGTTCATGTAAAAGAAAAAAAAAAAAGAAAAAGCCCAAATTCTAAAGGAATATTTAAATGTTGTTTTTCAAGAAAACTTGATTTTATATACTTGAAAATTATAAACATCATATATTTGTATCTTATTTTCTCTGCTGATCAATTGGAGTGTTTTATGGAATAAAAGAAGTTTTCTGGAAATGAAATTCCAATTATGAACACTGAAACTATTGGAAATGAGGAGTTAACTTACGTTGGCTACACACATAACCAAGATCAGGGCAAATTGAAGGAAAGATGCATCCTATTTTCAATATTTATTTCTAATGAAAAAAATTGATTTTACAGATGAGGTCTCGCTATGTTTGCCAGGCTGACCTTGAACTCCTGGGCTCAAGCGATTCTCCTATTATAGAATAGCTGAGATTACAGGCATGTGCCACCATGCCAGGCCACTATCTCCACTTTTATTCAACATAGTACTAGAAGTCCTACTCAGAGCAATTGAAAAGAGAAAGAAATAAAGAGCATTCAAATTGGAAAGGGAGATTTCCAATTATTCTTGTTTGCAATGACCTTATATTGCAAATATAAATATAAGATTATTATAATGATCTTATTTATGAGATTATTTGATCATATGATTATTTGATTATTATAACGATCTTATATATGTTTACTTGATCTTATATTTGAGATAATACAATATAATAATCTTATATTTAGATCTTATACAAAATTTTTTATTTAGAAAAAATTAAAAACACCACCCAAAGATAAGTTTAGTAAAGTTACAGGATATAAAATCAACATACAAGAACTAGTGGCACTTCTATACACTAACAATGATCAATCTGCAGAAGAAATCAAGAAAGTAATTCCATTTATAGTAACTATAAAAAACTAGTAATAAACTTGAGAAGTGACACATCTCTACAAGGAAAATTATTAAAACATTGATAAAAGAAGTCAAGAGGACACACAAAAAAGTGGAAAGATATTCCATGCTCATGGATTGAAATAATATTGCTAATATTTCTATCAAAATACCAATGACATTCTTCACAGAAATATAAAAAAAAATCCTAAAATTCATATGGAATCACAAAAGGCTCCAAATAGGCAAAGGAATTCTGAGCATCTGGAGGCATCACATTACCTGATTTCAAATTATGTAATAAGGCTATAATAACCAAAGCAGCATGGTACTGGCATAAAAACAGACATATAGACCAATGGAACAGAATAGAGAACACAGAAACAAATCCACACACAGCCATCTCATCTTTGACAAAGGCGCCAAGAACATACAATAGGAAAAGGACAGTCTGTTTAAATAAATGGTGCCAGGAAAACTGGATAACCATATACAGAATGAAACTAGATCCCATCTTTCACCATGTACAAAAACCAACTGCAAATGAAATAAACACTTAAATGTGAGACCTGAAACTATGAAATTACTAGAAGAAAACACTGTAGAAATGCTATAGGTCATTGGTCTGGGGAAAAATTTTTGGAGTGAGACCTCAAAAGCATGGACAACAGAAGCAAAAGAGACAAATGGGAATACTTCAGGCTAAAAAGCTTTTACACAGCAAAGGAAATAATTAACAAAGTGAAGAGATAACCTACAGAATGGGAGAAAATATTTGCAAAGTATGCATCCAACAAGGGATTAGTAACATGAATATATAAGGAACTCAAACAACTCAGTAGTAAAAAACCAAATAATCTGATTAAAAAATGATCAAAAGACCTGAATAGACATTTCTCAAAAGAAGCCATACAAATGGCCAACAGGTATATGAATAAAAATTCAACATTACTAATCATCAGGTAAACACAAATCAAAACCACAATGGGATATCATCTCACTCCAGTTAAAATGGCTATTACCAAAAAAGACAAAAAATAACCAATGTCGGTGAGGATGTAGAGAAAGCAGGATGCTCATACGCTGTTGGTGGGAATGTAATGTAGTGCAGTCATTATCAAAAACAGTATGGAGTTTCCTCAAAACTTAAAAATAGCGTATGATCCAGCAATTGCACTGCTGTGTATATATATTCAAAAGAAAGGTAATCAGTATATCAAAAAGGAATCTGCACTCCCATGTTTATTGCAGCACTGTTCACAATAGCCAAGATATGGAATCAATCTAAGTGTCTATCAACAAATGAATGGATAAAATGTGGTATATATACACAATGGAATATTATTCAGCCATAAAAAAGAATGAAATCCTGTCATTTGAAGCAACATGGATAGAACTGGAAGTCACAGTCTTAAAGTAAAATTAGCCAAGTACAGAAAGACAAATATTGCATGTTCTCACCCTTACGTGAGAGCTACAAAAGCGGATTTCACAGAGGTAGAGAGTAGAATGGTTATTATCAGGCTAAAAAGGGAAGGTGTGAGTGAAGAATGAAGAGAAGTTGGTTAATGGGTACACAAATAAAGTTAGATAGAAGGAATAAGTTCTAGTATTCGATACTACAACAGGAAAATTATAATTAACAATGATTTACTGAATATTTCAATAGCTGGAAGAGAAGAATTGTAATGTTCCCAACACAAAGAAAAGATACATGTTTGAGATGATGGATATCCCAATTACCCTGATTTGATCATTCAATACTGTAGACATGTATCAAAATATCACATGTACCCCCACAATATGTAAAACTATATCAATAAAAATATAAAATTAAAAAAGATTTATCTATATCATACAGCAATAAAAAGCAACCTATCCTGGACAATGATCAACTTAATTATTCTTTTTTCTTTTAATATATTATGAGTGAGCTCTAGAAACCCTAAATTCCATAAGTAGATCAATAGGAAACTGGGGAATTCAGCTTCAAAAACTGTGATGTATTAATCTCGGGTGTAGAAGCAGAGAATGGAGCTTTTTATTTCTGCAACATCCAGTGTTTCTTTATTATGTGAATGAATTTTAAGAAGGGTAATTGGAAAATTATGTCAGTAATGTTTGCTTTTAATAATTGAAATAGAAAACTTCAGATATGTTAATCACATATAAATGTAAATCAGTGGGTATTTAGTACCAAAACACAGGAAAAGGTTTTTAATGTTCAAAAGTTTTATGGTTATATCTTTGCTATACATCAAGTATACGTTTTATTCAAACAATTTCAAAGTTCTAAGGAGAAAACTGCCAAGCCCAGTGGATTACATATTCATGCTAGGGGTAAGGGGAGAGTGGTCAGGCAAAACTAGAACCCTTAGAGAGCTGGTCTAGTCTTGCCCAAAGGGAAAGAGTGCCCAAGAGCAGTTCAAATAATAGGGTGCGTGGGTGCATGGCAATGAAACCTGTCACACTAATAATACTGTCCATTCTAATTCCAGAGGGATCTAGAAACATACTTTGCAAAGGAATAGGGTCACAGGATGGCACAAGATACAAAGTGCTTGTTTTATTCTTTCTGTTCAGTTTTCTCTAGGTAAGTGGCAAGGAGACACAAATGAACAACAATATGTAACAGGTTGTTTTTGAAATACAAATCAAAGGACCAGGAGAAAAACTTCATTCTTTACATTTGAGAATTGCTTAGATGTAGTATTTATGCAGGCTGCATTCTGGATTGGCAATAAACCAATTAATAGTTGTGAAAACTATGTATTTCTATGATCATTAATTCATCTTACAGGAGCAATTGCTCTGAAGAGGGTTTCAATTATCCAATTTTGTATCAAGCCTGCATTACAAATGACTAGTCAATTCAGTCAATGAATTATCTCAGATGAAAAAAATTCAGTGATATAAGTTATTCTTCTCATGTTGGCAACCACAAAATTAAGCCAAACAGAAAATGAAATGGGTTGGTTTGTCAGATATTCATTTCTTGGTAAATAAATTCATTGGCCATGCGTGCACCCATGGTCTCTTCTTAGGAAGGTGTGGGCTGGAATGGGCCTGATGGGCTACATGGTCCTGCTGCTCCTTGTTCTTTTATTTATTTTGTTTCTTTTCCTCATACTTCTCTTTGAGATTGGTCTTTGGGAACTGGGCTTCAATCTTTAGGCTTCAGAATGAATATTGAATGAGAGGCCACAGTCCTGTGGTCATTTCCCAATGGAGAACGGCCTATGCCTTTCTTTGACGTTTATGGACCACAGTTATTAAACAATAATTTTCTCTCTGAACTATTCCCAGTAAAATGTGCAAGTAGAGAGCTCTGCAAACTTCCATGCTGAGCTCAAGTTGCTCATTTGTATTCCAACTAAGGCAAATCTAATATACAGTTTGTACAAAATCCTCAGGCTGGAAATGTATATCATGGCCTAGCAGGTGAATTCCAAAGGCCTTTGCCAAACATCCGATGTCTCCTCATGGTTACTACCTTGCAAGAAGATCAAGAAAGAAAAGACATAAATGATGCTATTACAACGGGAATTTCTACGTTTCATGGATGACTTCCATATTGCTCAGTTTTGGGGCTATGCGATTGTTGAGTGTTAATAACTGCAGTGACTTTTTAAATTTATTCTTTCTTTGGTCTGGACAGGTCCTCATCTGTCTTTGCTGGTGTCCCTTTTATGTCTTGCTAATGATTTGCTGGACATGTGCCTGATATACTACAGTTTTCATGAAATAGGCAGTGGACAACTATTGAGATATGCTTGGTGTTGATAGCATACAAGGGGCTGTATATGACTACTCTGTACGCTGGCAGAAATAAGCATTGTAAACACAAAATTCTGTAAGCATTACCTGGTTTGGCCTTTATGGGCACCAAATGTAAACTCTAATAATAGAAGCAGGGGAGAGTCCTGAATTCAGGAGATAACATGAATGTCAAAATGATTTACTGAAAATAACTGAAGCCACACTTATTGAGAATATTTTCTATACCATTGTGTGCACATGTAAGGAAATCCAATGGGTTTTGTTATCAACCTCTATTTCCTCCTTTCTAAGGAAGTGGTGAAAACCTTTAATCCATGTGGCCAAGGATATAGAATTGTTCCACTTTGGACCCTCTTCCATGTGAGCTGCATTACTCTTTTTCTATGAGGTATAATTTGAGGAAATACGTTTGCTTCTTATGTCAGGGCACCAATATTTGCTTTTGTTCTTCCTTCAAATTCAGTCTTAAAGTAGCAAGTCTTAATTCCTCAGAAGTGCTTTACTTCTGTATTTTTCAAGTTCCTGGTTGAAGCTGTGCAGTGCTGTAACTCTCTGCCTTTCTTACCTGAGTATTTTGAGATTTTTCTGCCAATTACCAGCTCCCTGTGGGATCAGCTATTTTCCATAGGACATTTTTAAAGTATTACCGTCTTTGTGGAATATGTGCTACAAAACATCAGCTATAGTGATGGAAAGCAGCATTTCTTTTGGGCCGAAGACTTTATTTTACCATTTAGAACATCTTAAAATAGATCTCCCATTACACAAAATGGATATTTTAACACTTTATAGGCAATTCGATTAAACTTGCCCCTAGCGGCTCTGTGGTATGATTCATCTTTCTATAGTAAATATTTTGAAAGTTTTACCACTATTTAGTTTCCAAAAACCCATGGACCGGAAGCTTTAATATCCATAGATTCCAATTAAACTCAGTAATACTAGGGTTATATAATCAGTTATTGAATTGGTCCAGGTAGACTAACTTTTATAACAAACAACCCTAAAATATCTGTGGCATTGGGCAAACAAAGCTTATTTTTACTGACAATTAAATGTGGGTAGGCCTGAGGGGTGATGTCGGAGTGGGGAGGATGAATTGTGATCCACATAGTCATTCAGGGATCCAGGCCTTCCATACTGTGGCTCCCCTCTCCTCTAAGCCTTTGTTATCCTCTGTATTCAAATGGAGGCTTAATGGAAGAGGCCTAAAAATGACTCTTTCAGCTCACAATCAATTATTCAGAACTGACTGCTATGTGCCTAAGAAGAAAAGGATAACATGAATATTCCTTATAACTAGCAATGTCTCATAGATATGAGATGATTTAACATCACTGCCCCAAGGACAAAAATAGAATGATTTTTGGTCTATTATACATTTACATTTTGTCTTATTTTTAACATTAAAATTTCATTTTATATTTACATGTGAAAGTGATGTTATAATGACACCACTCTGTAGCTAATACTTGAAAATGATTCTATTGTGTCTTGCTCAGTAGGACTTTATGTCATTTTCTTAATGAGAGTAATGAATTCACACTGAGTCATCCATATTTCCTTGCTCAGTTTTTGTGATCAATGGCAGGAATTTGTAAGATGTTTGAATGGGGTTTCAGGTTCCAAGTGAAACAATAGAGGAAATTGAACTTACCTGACCATGAATGGCGACCTCTAATTGAAGGGATGAAATTAACAGCCATATTTAAAGAAATAAGAATATAAAAATGACCTATGAGAACATAATTTCATAGAAACCAGAAAATATATTTTTATTTTAGCTACAGAGTTCAATGTTTTATTGTTTAATAATTTAAGTGATTGACAATGTTTGGGGATGTTTGATCATATTTGGGCAATGCACTCTATTGCTGGCTAAGAAAAATGAACGTGTGTTTCTGAGTAGTTTGCTTAACATTTGGCAAGAGATTTAAAGACAGGATAATTCAAAACAATTTTTTTTCTCAGCAACAGGAAACTTCATAGGTTTATTTAGAAACAAAGAAACTGCAAATTGCCTGATTTGAAATACAGACCCTTACTTCAATAATCAGAAGGCAAGTACTTCATGTCTACGTAAGAGCACTGTTAGTTTTGGTCTTCCAGAGCACAGCCAAGATGAATGATCTGGGAGAGCTTCAGAATTGTGCTTAAAACTAGGTTTATAATTGGGGCTTTGACATGTTTTGATATCCAGAAATGAGGCACAAGGTTTGAGTCCATTGCCTATCCCAAAACCATTATTGATAATGTACTGTCTACCAACCATCCAAAAGTATGTGTGTCTGTATATGAAAGGAAAGGAGTGTTACCTCTGCAAACCATGTAGGAACCAGAGAGGAAAACACATTAATAGCATGAAACTCAAATAATAAGAAGGGTTTTTTTTTGGATAGTGCACAGGGATTATTTCACTTAAAAATTGTAAAATTAGTTTGCCTTCTAATATTTCATGTAAGTCATTTAGGATAATTCAAGTGTAAAGCAGGGACTTCAATTTTTTTAAGCTACCGTATATCAAGCACTTTCTGTGTGTCAGGCTCTGAGATCAGCAGGTATTATGAGTGATCTCATTTATTACTCACCATCTTATAAGATAGATGCTACTATTATCCCTTCTCCTCCTTTATCTATTGTTACCATTAAACTTTTCATTTGTTAAATGTTTAATGGTCATCTAATATACACCAAATACTATGAAATGCACTGACGAAACACTGAGGTATGCAGAGAATATCTGCAACTAACATAATGTCATTTTACTACATTATGTCATTCATTCTGAATAATCCATTATCAAGAATTTTCTGTTCTTCCAGATCAAGGGCTTTCCTTTCTCAGGCTCTTACACAAATGCTTCCTTCTCTGGAATGCTCTTTTCTGTACTCTTCTCCAGGCCTCTGTACCTAGGATCTTAACTTCAATATCACTCCTTCGAAGAGATTTTCCTTGATCCACCAATCTAACTTAAATTCCTTAAGTTAACCTTTTTCATAGTCCTTCTTCATTCTCCTTTATCCCACTGAACACAATTTATAACTGTACATTCATGAGTGTTTGTTTAATGCCTGTATTCTAAATTTAACTGTAATCTCCTTGAGGGCAAGAGCCATGCCATTTAGGTTTTTTATGTGCAAAGTTCAAGGGTTTGTATTTTGTTCTAAGTGCAAATAGAAGCCATGTATTTGGCTTTTTAATAGTTCAGTGAAATGTTCCAATTTACATTTTAAAAAGATCTTTTAAGCCCCAAGACCTCTCATCACACACTTTACTGGACAAAACTGTGTGGATTCATGTGGGAAAGTCCCAGCTAAACTAAGGGAAACACAGGAGCGGAGCACAGAGGACTTTTAGGACAGTGAAACTACTCAGTATAATACTACTATATAATGGTAGATTCATGACATTAAAATATGAATTTACCTGACCATGAATGACATCCTGTAGAGTGTACAACACCAAGAATGAACGCTAATATGAACTACAGAATTGAATGTACAGTATTAAAAGTGCAATCTCATGTAAAGGATGGACCTGGGTATCTTGTAGGTTCATCAATTGTAAGAAATGTGTTGTGGGATGTTGATAGTGAGGAAGGCTATGCATATGTGGAGATAGGAGTCATATGAGATATCTCCATACCTTCTGCTCAATTTTGCAGTGAACCTAAAACTGCTCTAAAAACAATAAAATCTATTAAAAAACGACACCTCTGACAGCTGTGATACTAGATGCCTTGGAGTTTTTTTCAATTTAGCTTTCTTGTAAATCAATATTTTGGTTTTGACTTTTAATATTAATGATGATCATGAAGTGTCCATTTTTATACACATGCATGTATTTGCATATCATAATATATATAGTTACACAGGACAGATAATCTTCAATTTACATGTGTGATTTGAAAATATGTTCTCCTTTTGTTCTAAATTAAACACTAGTATATTATCAGTCCAAATAAGGTTGCAATAACAGATGTCAGGAATTCTACATATGTTCTACATAAAGTGTTAACTGCTAATAAGAGCCAGTCAGGAAAAGAGTATTAAATGCAATATATCTTGGGCTGGCATAATTAAGGAAGAAAAAAATATCAAAGCCATAAAAATACTTTGATGTTGTATGAAACTCAGGCACTAGCAAATATAATATTGATGGATTATATGGCTTTTCAAAGTTTTTCATTCACAGTTAAATCCAAATTGAAAAATCAGTGCATTAAGGTCAGAAAAATCTGGAAGCTTGCATTTTTTTTTTTTTTTTCCAATGAGCAGAGTATTTTAAAGTATCCTCTAAGTGAGCAGTTCTTTTGTCATTCTGATCCCTGCTCCTTGAACTGATTTCCTGTTTGGAGTCTGAACCAAGGATTATTTAAATTTGGTTTGAAAAATGTCACTAATGAAACATCAGAAAAGGGGGAAAAAAGGAAACGCTGACGCATGTGTTGAATAATACTTATGGCTTATATTTATGTATATGACTCATATACTTAAAAGTAAATTCAACCCAAGTGAGAAAGAAAATTGCTACTTTATGTGTGACCAAAAATTTACATAATATTTGCAGATACTTATAAAACTCTAGACTATTCTTCAAGTTTGTCAACGAGAAAGAAGGTCTACTTAATACAAAATGACAAACCATTTAGTATTAAAATTGTGATAGCTGGGACATGGAATAAGAAAGCCATGCTTAAATCAAGCTGCAGTTATGTCATGTCCTGTTACCAATTTCACATTACAGATTGAACTGAAATTGTGTAAATTATGCTCTTGCATATGCTAAACTTAGGAACTACTATTTCATATTTATATTGCATTTCTCACTGCATTCAGAACCCTTTCTAATAATAACTAATTGATTTTTACCACAGCAAAGTATTAAATCCATTATTTAGATGAACAGATATACATAGACAAGTACTATGTTTTCCAATATTTTCAGCGCAGTCTGAGTCAGTGACTGGAAATGGCTTCTAATTGGAAAAAAGGCTTTGGCTTTCTTGTTCCCTTTGACATAGTAGTATAAATGGAAACAAGCTACCATCTTGCAATATAGAAACACATTAACAGTATCAAGAATAAGGGGGAAAAGTACTAATATCTTACTTTTCGTTGGTACTATAAAAATATTGAGGATTATTTCTAACTATTTCTAGAAGACACAGGTAAACTGGAATATTAATAAACAAAACAAAACAAAACTAAACTAAACAACAAAAAAACTTTGGGCTGGGCACAGTGGCTCACGCCTGTAATCTCATCACTTTGGGAGGCTGAGGGGGGCGGATCACGATGTCAGGAGATCGAGACCGTCCTGGCTAACACGGTGAAACCCTGTCTCTACTAAAAATACAAAAAAATTAGCCGGGCGTGGTGGTGGGTGCCTGTAGTCCCAGCTACTCTGGAGGCTGAGGCAGGAGAATGGTGTGAACCCGGGAGGCAGAGCTTGCAGTGAGGCGAGATGGCGCCACTGCACTCCAGCCTGGGCAACAGAGCAAGACTCCGTCCCCGCCCCCCACAAAAAAAAAAACCTTTGGCCCTTTGGCTGGGCACAGTGGCTCGTGCCTGTAATCCCAGCACTTTGGGAAGCCAAGGCGGGTGGATCACCTAAGACCAGGAGTTTGAAACCAGCCTGGCCAACATGGCAAAACCCCGTCTCTACTAAAAATACAAAAATTAGCTGGGTGCAAGTGTGGGCACCTATGATCCCAGCGACTTGGGAGGCTGAGGCAGGAGAATCACTTGAACCCAGGAGGTAGAGGTTGCAGCAAGCCCAGATCACATCATTGCACTCCAGCCTGGGCGACAGCGAGACTCTGTCTCAAAAAAAATAAAAATAAAAATAAAAATAACCTTTAAAAAATTGACATATCACCTCATTCCATGGAGCTACGACTCTATCTAGGCAGGAGGATAGAGATGCTGTCAAATTTTTGACAATAGATACATTACATTAAATGCATTTACTAATTAGTTTCACCTTGTACTTTTTGAAGGAAGAGTACAAAAAAAAAAAAAAAAACCCACAAAACAACTGACAGATTATTTAATGGAACATAGGACTAATATTTCTTATTATCACTTATGGGTGCTCATTTAATCATGTTCTTTCTCTTTGTTCTCTACCCTTCCTGATTTTTAAATATACCTCAATAAAAGATATGAGGTAGGGGAAAAAGGAAAGTGCTGAAGAGGAAGAAAGTGGGTAGAATGATAAATACAGTAGGAGAGGCAGAACTGTCTATAAGTTAAAGTTTAGCTAAAACTTATGTTTTAAAAAAATCACAATACATGCACTAGACAGCCTCCAAATGGCCCCAATGATCCCTACCTGCTAGTATTCACGCCCTTGTATAGTCCATTTGCACACTGCATATAGCTGACCTGTGAACCAAAAGGATACCGTGGAAATGATAGTATCTGTAACTTTCACCTTGCTTTCTTTAGGATCATACACTCTGGGAAAGCCAACTACCATGTCATAAAGACACTCAAGCAGCTCTATGGAAAGGTCCATGAGGTAAGAAACTCTTGTGAATAAACAGTAGGGAATGGAAGTCTCCAGCCAACAGCCATGATGATGAGTGAGCCACTTTGGAAGCGGATCTTGCAGCACCAGTTGAGCCCTCACATCACAGCAGTCCTGGCAAACATCTTCCCTACAACCTCATGAGGGGCCCCAAGCTAGAATCATAGTGGAATTTCTAGCAAAGCCATTCCTGAATTTCTGAACTAAATTGTCAGAAAATAAACGTTTATTTTTGTTTTAAATTGTTTGTGTTATATAACAACCACGAATTCTTAAATAGCAACACACAGTTAACTGACAGCTGACTTGTTGGATAAAGTCAATACTACACTGTTGTTATATATGAAAAAAAAAAAGCAAGCATTCTTGGTTTCAAGGCATTGCCAGCCTGAATATTAACAAACGTTTAAAACATAGCAAACAAATAAGAACTGGAGAAAGTCTTCTCCTTTAGGTGATACTGCTTATAGAGGAAGAGCTTTGAGTCTTAATGTAGAAAAGACATGAGTTCTAAAGCAGGTTCTATGAATTTCTACCTGCGTGACCTTAGTTAATTTTCTTAATTTATTGGACTGTAGTTTCTTCATAGATAAAATGTGAATAGGAACTTAATCTACACTGAAAGATTTTTGCACAAATGAAGTAGAATAATATATTTAAATTTCTTAGGGAAATGACTGCTATATTAAAAGTGTTCAATTAATATCAGCCATAACATCATTATCATCATTATTATTATTCAAGGCTCAGTGGAATCCTGCCAAGAGTTAGAGCGTTAGACCCAAAGATATTTTAACTTTTATCAATGAGAGAATCACATGATATTATACAATATTTATATTTGTTTGAAAAATGTTTTGTTTATGACACAATTTTACTTCATAAAATTTATGATGGGGCCATCAAGGTGGCTCGCACATGTAATCCCAGCACTTTGGGAGGCTGAGTGGAGAGAATTGCATGAGCCCAGGAGTTTGAGACTAGTCTGGGTAACAGAAAGATCCCATCTCTACAAAAAAATAAAAAAATTAGCCAAGCATGGTGTTGCATGCACCTGTAGTCCTAGCTACTTGGGAGGCTGAGGAAGAAAAATCACTTGAACTCAGGAGTTTGAAGCTTCAGTGAGCCATAATCATGCCACTGCACTCTAGCCCGGGCCATGGAGAAACACCCTGTCTCAAAATAAAATAAAATAAAATAAATTCATAATGGTTCCTTATTAGAAGATAAGGGAACTAGAAAATATAATAGTAAAGTATCATTAAGAAGGAAAGGACAAACTTAGGAAAACTATGGAGAAATAAAATGTCAACTACACTTCATATTTGGTATAACACATATTTGGTACAGATGTTTATTGCAATCCTCTGATTAAATGTATAAGCCCATTACAATCCAGAGAGAGTCAGCTATACCAGCAGTTCTCAGACACTTTGTTCTCATGATCCCTTTGCACTCTTGTAAATTATTAAAGACTCTACTCCAAAGAGCTTTTGTTTATGCAGATTACAGCTGTTGATATTTATAGTATTAAACATTAAAACTAAAAAACTAAAAGTATTTATGAATGCATTAAAGCAGTTATTATTCTATTGTGCTAATATAAATAATATATTTTATGAAAATTGTAAAAAGCTATTTTTCAAAACATTTTTGAAAAGAGTGACACTGTTTTGTAAATCTCTTTCATGTCTGGGTTAATAGGAGTCACCTGTATTCTCACATCTATTTTTTTCATTCAATCTGTTGCAATATCACATGTCACATAGCCTCTGGAAAAGTCCACTGTCTACTCATGAGAGAATGACAGTGAAAAGGGCAAATAACTTTTTATTTGTATTATTATTAGTATTATTGGCTACCTACCTGCACTATTCTGGGACTTAAGTAGTAAAAAGCCTCAATGGCTCTTCCTCATTAGTCTTATTTTTGCCCTTAAGGCACTGAGGGTACTCCTGGAGCCTGAAAATCTTCCAAATGAGTATTGCATATGCTTCTATAGAAAATAAAATATAAATTACTTCATCAATAAGTGAATCCTAACTATAAACATCCATTGAAAAATAATGGTAATAATAGCTAACCTTATTGGATACCATGCTCCAGGTATCACACTAAGGCCTTTGAACATTTCATCTCATCTTATCTTTACAACAGATGAAGAAACTCAGGCTTAGAAGTAACTTACTGGAGCTTACGCAGATAGTAGATGCTAGTGCCTTGCCCCAGACTTAGGTCTGGCTGACTTTGATACTCCTTAAGCTACTGACTATTGTGGTTCATACTCTAAGGAATAAAATAAGAGGCACACAGTCTCGGGTCTTGAGCTGTTAATGATCGACTAAAAAGTTATGAAAAATACCCACAAAATAATAGAAAACTGATTTAAGTGATGTGGTTAGGTAGAATTTATGGTTTAAACAAGTGTTTTAAGGTTTCTGGGAACAGTTCAGTAGGTAGTAAGCTGGAGCCCTGGTGGATATTTTCAAGGACCAGCCTTCAGCTGTATTTTTATTTATTTTTTTTTAATTTATTATTTTTTTTGAGACAGAGTCTCGCTCTGTCACCAAGGCTGGAGTGCAGTTGTGTGATCTTGGCTCACTGCAATCTCCACCTCCCAGGTTCAAGCAATTCTCCTGCCTCACCCTCCCAAGTAGCTGGGACTACAGGTGCCCGCCACCACGCCTGGCTAATTTTTTGTATTTTTAGTAGAGATGGGGTTTTACCATGTTAGCCAGGATGGTCTCGATCTCTTGACCTCGTGATCCGCCCGCCCCGGCCTCCCAGCATGCTGGGATTACAGGCGTGAGCCACTGCGCCCGGCCTCAGCTGTATTTTTATGGCCTAGAATAATTAAAAATAATGAGAGAAAGATAAGCAAAAACAAAGGAACAGAATGTGAAAATTCAGTGAAGTAGGAAAAAGCATAGCACAAGGGATACGCTGAGGAAACACACTTGACAGAAATGAAGGGTTCATGTGGTGAGTTAGGGAGGATTAATTCAAATAGGGTGAACCACATGGTCCTTTGCTGTTGGGGGAGATATGGGAGCACCCCACTTCCACATCAGTAGAGGCAGCCCTGCCACTGTGGAGGTAGCTCACCCAGGTAGGGGTGCAGGAGCCATGATGTGATAAAGCTACATGACCCTAACTTTTAATTAGCAACACGCTGGCATCTTTTTCCCAGTCCACAAACTCAATTTCTGTCTGGAACACAGTCAATACCTACAGCCAATTAAACATGGCCCAGATTTCTTTCTAAGGAGTAATATTTCTCCATTGTGAATACCTGCCTTAAATAGATTAAGTATAACTTAACATCGATGGTGAAAATATAACAATTTGTCTTTGTTTGCAAGTGGTGTGGATGGTGTGGAAGGGATTTCAGACTATAGACTTGTAATATAACACAGGATCTGGTCACATCACTGACTCCAGTTAGTTGTATACTCTTTAGGATGATACAGTTCATGCAAACTATACACTCCACAAATGAAGTGCCACTGGATAGACATCTCAGTATTTTATAGATGATCTGTTTCAAGATTACAGTTGATTACCACAGAGAATACAATGGTGGATGGAATGCTTCATCTCTACCGTGGAAGTGTGCTTCCATGTGGAGGGCCACCCACGAGCCTAGCATTATTTCCTTGGGAGAAAAGTGACCTAATGGGACCGAGGATCTGGAAAGAGATTATGTGTATGTGCAATGAAAGCCCTTCCTCGTGTGTCTTGGAACTACCCACAGGAAACTGGTTCTTCTGTTGGTGAGTCTATTTAATTCTGGTACTCAGTATAAGGAAGCCCACTTACCTACAGATGTGAGCCATATTTTGCAATGTCAGCTTTATCTGTAATGAAGGTGATATTTTGGTTTCCCAGTTGCCTTACTGTTTTTACTAAATTTTTTCAGATTGTGGGCAGAGAAAATCGATGTTATTTATTGAGCTCTCTAAAGGCTTCAAAAATATATTGATTTTTTTTTTAAAAGAAGGAAACAGCGTGTGAATAAAGTAACAACAATTTCCAGAATAATCATGTACATTTGGCTCTAGGATACTTGACTTAAACAGATTGTTTGGCATAATGTCAGAAATATGATTTTCAATCTAAAAAGTAAGTAATTGCCTGAGATTTTGGAAATGGAACTATGAAAGCAATTGGTAAAGCAATTCCTAAATCCTTTTAATTACTTCAAGTTTCTTGTGAAATTCAGTTTTATTTGAAACCTCTCAGCTCAAGTACATTACTAAAAATATATAATTATGTAGGTTTTCCTAGAACCATAGAAATGTTGAAAGATATGTAAGAAACACCTTTAGGTCACATAGAAGGTAATTATGTTTTCTTTTTTAGGAAAGGCTGGTTAATGAAATTGGTATATTATTTTCCTGATAAGTTATAGAATTTTTTAATATAACTATTCCAAGTGTTGGTGTTTAGAGGTTTCAAGTTCTTTTAAACTGTTGGCAGCATTTCTGGGGGAGGTCAATTAAAAATCATCCAGGAAGGGAGATTATTTTGCTGATCATATTCAATCTTGGAGAAGAAACACCAAACTTCTCTACTGGAAAGAATCTAGAATCAATACCTATGTATTAGGTTAAAAATTACAATTACAACAAATTCACTTGCCAAAGTATAATCTTACAAAGACTTGCTCAGTTATTTTATCAGGTGAGTTGTTTCATTATTATAAACAAAGTCCTCAGATTATGAGAATACAATTTAATATATTAGTGCATTGGTAGGAAATATTAACAGCGATAACTGAACTCTTTTTTTGTTTTCCCAAGAAATATTTAACTCTGAATTATGAGTTTTGCAAACATCAAAATGGTACCAGAATGGGAAAATTGGACTAGAGGTTCTTTTTTCTCTTTATCCCTCTAGATAATGACAACACAATTTTAGTCCTGGCTTTTTCTTATTAAAAACAAATTCACTTATTTCACTACCAAAATGTGAAGAATTGTCTTTCTGTTTCTTTCTATGAACTAAACTCATAGTAATGTCATGTAAAAATAAGGGCAGTGAAAAATAAATAATTATTTCTTAAAAAATTATAGACATGCTGGTAATAATAATTGACATGAAGCTTTAGGAATTATGAGTCATTATTTATTCTAAAACTTATTTCAAATTATAAGATATAAACATAAATGGCAACTTTTAAGTAAACTTTGTATTAATACTCTTTCCTTTTTGTTTTTGATGGATGTAGGCAATAAATTGAAATCTTGTAGTACTTTGTTTTATAGGATTTATCCTTGCTATCAATTAATGAGCTGAAAATCCATAATTCCATAGCATTTAGAGTCTGGTTGCTTTAAAAATTAATATAAAGTATTAGTAAACTGGAAGAACTTTCCAATAAAAAAAAGCAAACTGATTATGTCTTCAAGTTTTATAGAAAATTGAGAAAATTTTACCGATTTTAAATTATCAACACACTGAATTTATTCTACTATACAAATTTTATGTAACATAAAGACTGAACTTATTAAAAAATAAATATGCTGTTTGCTGTTAACAAATTGGAGAAAAAGTAAGTTTGTATTTTAATTTATAACACCTAGAGGATCTAAGAGGATGCTCATAGAGCTAGAAAGTGACAAAAAGGTTATAACATAAAATGAATAAACTCTTAAATTATATGATTGACATGTATATTAAAATATATAACAATTAAATGATTTTTGAATTTTATCCAGAATCTAGCAATTCAAGCAAATTTTAATAATGAGTATGAATATACATTTTTCTTAGAATTTGGGAAAAAATCATGTATTCTTATTCTTTATAAAGGTCATTGATTTATTTTCCACATTACTAAGATTAAAAACAAATTTTCAAGGGTGGAGCCAAGATGGCCGAATAGGAACAGCTCCAGTCTACAGCTCCCAGCGTGAGAGATGCAAAAGATGGGTGATTTCTGCATTTCCAACTGACGTACCAGGTTCATCTCACTGGGGAGTGCCAGACAGTGGGTGCAGGGCAGTGGGTGCAGTGCACCATGCATGAGCCGAAGCAGGGCGAGGCATCGCCTCACCTGGGAAGCACAAGGGGTCAGGGAATTCCCTTTCCTAGTCAAAGAAAGGGGTGACAGACGGCACTAGAAAACCGGGTCACTCCCACCCTAATACTGTGCTTTTCCAACGGGCTTAACAAACCGCACACCAGGAGATTATATCCCGCACCTGGCTCAGAGGGTCCTACGCCCATGGAGCCTCACTCATTGCTAACACAGCAGTCTGAGATCAAATTGCAATGTGGCAGCCAGGCTGGGGGAGGGGCGTCCGCCATTGCCGAAGCTTGAGTAGGTAAACAAAGCAGCCGGGAAGCTCAAACTGGGTGAAGCCCACCACAGCTCAAGGAGGCCTGCCTGCCTCTGTAGGCTTCACCTCTGGGAGCAGGGCACAGACAAACAAAAGGCAGCAGTAACATCTGCAGCCTTAAATGTCCCTGTCTGACAGCTTTGAAGAGACTAGTGGTTCTCCCAGCACACAGCTAGAGATCTGAGAACGGGCAGACTGCCTCCTCAAGTGGGTCCCTGACCCCCGAGTAGCCTAACTGGGAGGCACTCCCCAGTAGGGGTGGACTGACACCACACATGGCCGGGTACTCCTCTGAGACAAAACTTCCAGAGAAACGATCAGGCAGCAGCATTTGCTGTTCACCAATATCCGCTGTTCTGCAGCCACCGCTGCTGACACCCAGGCAAACAGGGTCTGGAGTGGACCTCCAGCAAACTCCAACAGACCTGCAGCTGAGGGTCCTGACTGTTAGAAGGAAAACTAACAAACAGAAAGGACATCCACACCAAAAAACCATCTGTATGTCACCATCATCAAAGACCAAAGGTAGATAAAACCACAAAGATGGGGAAAAAACAGCAGAAAAACCAGAAACGCTAAAAATCAGAGCACCTCTCCTCCTCCAAAGGAATGCAGCTCCTCACCAGCAATGGAACAAAGCTGGACGGAGAATGACTTTGACGAGTTGAGAGAAGAAGGCTTCGGAAGATCAAACTACTCTGAGCTAAAGGAGGAAGTTCGAACCAATGGGAAAAAGTTAAAAACCTTGAAAAAAAATTAGATGAATGGCTGACTAGATTACCAATGCAGAGAAGTCCTTAAAGGACCTGATGGAGCTGAAAACCATGGCACGAGAACTATGTGATGAATGCACAAGCCTCAGTAGCCGATGCGATCAACCGGAAGAAAGGGTATCAGCCATGGAAGATGAAATGAATGAAATGAAGCGAGAAGAGAAGTTTAGAGGAAAAAAAAAAAAAAAAGAAGCAAACAAAGCCTACAAGAAATATGGCACTATGTGAAAAGACCAAATCTGCATCTGATTGGTGTACCTGAAAGTGACGGGGAGAATGGAACCAAGTTGGAAAACACTCTGCAAGATATTATCCAGGAGAACTTCCCCAATCTAGCAAGGCAGGCCAACATTCAGATTCAGGAAATACAGAGAACACCACAAAGATACTCCTCGAGAAGAGCAACTCCAAGACACATAATTGTCAGATTCACCAAAGTTGAAATGAAGGAAATAATGTTAAGGCAGCCAGAGAGAAAGGTTGGGTTACCCACAAAGGGAAGCCCATCAGACTAACAACTGATCTCTCAGCAGAAACCCTACAAGCCAGAAGAGAGTGGAGGCCAATATTCAACATTCTTAAAGGAAAGAATTTTCAACCCAGAATTTCATTTCCAGCCACACTAAGCTTCATAAGTAAAGAAGAAATAAAATCCTTTACAGACAGGCAAATGCTGAGAGATTTTGTCACCACCAGGCCTGCCCTAAAAGAGCTCCTAAAGGAAGCACTAAACATGGAAAGGAACAACTGGTACCAGCCACTGCAAAAACATGCCAAATTGTAAAGACCATCAAGGCTAGGAAGAAACTGCATCAACTAACAAGCAAAATAACCAGCTAACATCATAATGACAGGATCAAATTCACACATAACAATATTAACCTTAAATGTAAGTGGGCTAAATGCTCCAATTAAAAGACACAGACTGGCAAATTGGATAAAGTGTCAAGAAGCCTCAGTGTACTGTATTCAGGAAACCCATGTCACATGCAGACACACACATAGGCTTAAAATAAAGGGATGGAGGAAGATCTACCAAGCAAATGGAGAACCAAAAAAGGCAGGGGTTGCAATCCTAGTCTAGGATAAAACAGATTTTAAACCCACAAAGATCAAAAGAGACAAGGCCATTACATAATGGTAAAGGGATCAATCCAACAAGAAGAGCTAACTATCCTAAATATCTATGCACCCAATACAGGAGCACCCAGATTCATAAAGCAAGTCCTGAGTGACCTACAAAGAGACCTAGACTCCCACACAATAATAATGGGAGACTTTAACACCCCACTGTCAACATTAGACAGATCAACGAGATAGAAAGTTAACAAGGATATCCAGGAATTGAACTCAGCTCTGCACCAAGCAGACATAATAGATATCTACAGAACTCTCCACCCCAAATCAACAGAATATACATTCTTTTCAGCACCACACCACACCTATTCCAAAATTGACAACATAGTTGGAAGTAAAGCAGTCCTCAGCAAATGTAAAAGAACAGAAATTATAACAAACTGTCTCTCAGACCACAGTGCAGTCAAACTAGAACTTAGGATTAAGAAACTCACTCAAAACTGCTCAACTACATGGAAACTGAACAACCTGCTCCTGAATGACTACTGGGTACATAACGAAATGAAGGCAGAAATAAAGATGCTCTTTGAAACCAACGAGAACAAAGACACAACATACCAGAATCTCTGGGACACATTCAAAGCAGTGTGTAGAGGGAAATTTATAGCACTAAATGCCCACAAGAGAAAGCAGGAAAGATCTAAAATTGACACCCTAACATCACAATTAAAAGAACTAGAGAAGCAAGACCAAACACACACAAAAGCTAGCAGAAGGCAAGAAATAACTAAGATCAGAGCAGAACTGAAGGAAATAGAGACACAAAAAGCCCTTCAAAAAAATCAAGGAATCCAGGAGCTGGTTTTTTGAAAGGATCTACAAAATTGATAGACCGCTAGTAAGACTAATAAAGAAGAAAAGAAAGAAGAATCAAATAGACACAATAAAAAATGACAAAGGGGATATCACCAGCAATCCCACAGAAATACAAACTACCATCAGAGAATACTATAAACACCTCTATGCAAATAAACTAGAAAATCTAGAAGCAATGGATAACTTCCTCGACACATACACCCTCCCAAGACTAAACCAGGAAGAAGTTGAATCTCTGAATAGACCAATAACAGGCTCTGAAATTGTGGCAATAATCAATATCTTACCAACCAAAAAAGTCCAGGACCAGATGGATTCACAGCCGAATTCTACCAGAGGTACAAGGAGGAGCTGGTACCATTCCTCCTGAAACTATTCCAATCAAAAGAAAAAGAGGGAATCCTCCCTAACTCATTTTATGAGGCCAGCATCATCTTGATACCAAAGCCTGGCAGGGACACAACAAAAAGAGAGAATTTTAGACCAATATCCCTGATGAATATTGATGCAAAAATCCTCAATAAAACACTGGCAAACTGAATCCAGCAGCACATCAAGAAGCTTATACACCATGATCAAGTGGGCTTCATCCCTGGGATGCAAGCCTGGTTCAACATACGCAGATCAATAAACATAATCCAGCATATAAACAGAACCAAAGACAAAAACCACATGATTATCTCAATAGATGCAGAAAAGGCCTTTGACAAAATTCAACAATTCTTCATGCTAAAAACTCTCAATAAATTAGGTATTGATGGGATGTATCTCAAAATAATAAGAGCTATCTATGACAAACCCACAGCCAATATCATACTGAATGGGCAAAACCTGGAAGTATTCCCTTTGAAACCTCGCACAAGACAGGGTTGCCCTCTCTCACCACTCCTATTCAACATCGTGTTGGAAGTTCTGGCCAGGGAAATCAGGAAGGAAAAGGAAATAAAGGGCATTCAATTAGGAAAAGAGGAAGTCAAATTGCCCCTGTTTACAGATGACATGATTGTATATCTAGAAAACCCCATCGTCTCAGCCCAAAATCTCCTTAATCTGATAAGCAACTTCAGCAAAGTCTCAGGATACAAAATCAGTGTGCAAAAATCACAAGCATTCTTATCCACCAGTAACAGACAAACAGAGAGCCAAATCATAAGTGAACTCCCATTCACAATTGCTTCCAAGAGAATAAAATACCTAGGAATCCAACTTACAAGGGATGTGAAGGACCTCTTCAAGGAGAACTACAAACCACTGCTCAATGAAATAAAAGAGGACACAAACAAATGGAAGAACATTCCATGCTCATGGATAGGAAGAATCAATATCATGAAAATGGCATACTGCCCAAGGTAATTTATAGATTCAATGCCATCCCCATCAAGCTACCAATGACTTTCTTCACAGAATTGGAAAAAACTACTTTAAAGTTCATATGGAACCAAAAAAGAGCCCGCATTGCCAAGTGAATCCTAAGCCAAAAGAACAAAGCTGGAGGCATCACGCTACCTGACTTCAAACTATACTACAAGGCTACAGTAACCAAAACAGCATGGTACTGGTACCAAAACAGAGATATAGACCAATGTAACAGAACAGAGCCCTCAGAAATAATGCCGCATATCTACAACTATCTGATCTTTGACAAAGCTGACAAAAACAAGCAATGGGGAAAGGATTCCCTATTTAATAAGTGGTGCTGGGAAAACTGGCTAGCCATATGTAGAAAGCTGAAACTTGATCCCTTCCTTACACCTTATACAAAAATTAATTCAAGATGGATTAAAGACTTCAATTTTAGACCTAAAACCATAAAAACTCTAGAAGAAAACCTAGACAATACCATTCAGGACATAGGCATGTGCAAGGACTTCATGTCTAAAACACCAAAAGCAATAGCAACAAAAGCCAAAATTGACAAATGGGATCTAATTAAACTAAAGAGCTTCTGCACAGCAAAAGAAACTACCATCAGAGTGAACAGGCAACCTACAGAATGGGAGAAAATTTTTGCAACCTACTCATCTGACAAAGGGCTAATATCCAGAATCTACAATGAACTCAAACAAATTTACAAGAAAAAAACAAACAACCCCATCAAAAAGTGGGTGAAGGATATGAACAGACACTTCTCAAAAGAAGACATTTATGCAGCCAAAAAACACATGAAAAAGTACTCATCATCACTTGCCATCAGAGAAATGCAAATCAAAACCACAATGAGATACCATCTCACACCAGTTAGAATGGCGATCAGTAAAAAGTCAGGAAACAACAGGTGCTGGAGAGGATGTGGAGAAATAGGAACACTTTTACACTGTTGGTGGGACTGTAAACTAGTTCAACCATTGTGGAAGTCAGTGTGGTGATTCCTCAGGGATCTAGAACTAGAAATACCATTTGACCCAGCCATGCCATTACTGGGTATATACCCAAAGGATTATAAATCATGCTGCTATAAAGATACATGCACACGTATGTTTACTGCGACACTATTCACAATAGCAAAGACTTGGAACCAACCCAAATGTCCAACAATGATAGACTGAATTAAGAAAATGTGGCACATACACACCATGGAATACTATGCAGCCATAAAAATGATGAGTTCATGTCCTTTGTAGGGACATGGATGAAGCTGGAAACCATCATTCTCAGCAAACTATCGGAAGGACAAAAAACCAAACATAGCATGTTTTCACTCATTGGTGGGAATTGAAAAATGAGAACACATGGACACAGGAAGGGGAACATCACACACCGGGGACAGTTGTGGGGTGAGGGGAGCGGGGAGGGATAGCATTTGGAGATACACCTAATGCTAAATGATGAGTTAATGGGTACAGCACACCAACATGGCACGTGTATACATATGTAACAAACCTGCACATTGTGCACATATACCCTAAAACTTAAAGTATAATAATAATAAAATTTAAAAATAAAATAAAATAAAAACAAATTTTCACCCTCATTTTCCTCACATGAGGTGTTTTCATTATCTAGCTTCAATTATTAACATGCAAACATAAAAGGAAGCGGGCTCAAAGATTTCCCTCCATATTAACTAGCTGCACAGTTTAGAGAAGGCCAAATTTGGCCTGTGGCCTGTGTTTGTGTATCCTCTGAGCTAGGAGATACTGAATAATGTCCCCTCCTCAGAGATATCTATGTTCTAAATCCCAGAACCTGTGCATCTATTGCCTCACATGGCAAAAGAGACTGTGCTGATGTGATTAAACTAAAGATGCTGAGATGAGGGAAGTATTCTGGATTACCTGGGTGGGTTGAATCTAATTACATGAATTTTTAAAAGTGGAGAACCTGTCCTGGCTATGGTCAGAGGGAGATGGGAGAATGGAGGCAGGGATGAGGAAATGCAACCTTGCTGGGTTTCACAATAGTGGGGGCACCATGAGCCAGGGAACGTGGGCAGACTCAAGAACCTGGGAAAGGCGAGGAAATAGATCTCTCCCAGATCCCCTAGAAAGGAATGCAGTCCTGATGACAACTTGATTTTAGTCCAATGAAACCCATGTCGCACCTCTAAACTATAGACCTGTAAGATTAAAAAAATATGTTTTTAAGCCAATTAATTTGTGGTTATTTGTTACAGCAGCAGTAAGAAACTAATACACGTTGTAAAAATTAAAAAAAAAGAATATGTTGTAGAAACTACATGTAGCCTGCAAAGTGTAAAACATTTATTATCTATACTTTTACAAATCCTGGTTCAGAGGTTGAAGCTTCTTAGCCTGGAGTTTTCAGACACAGAATCACAATATACATGTCTTCTGGCATATTTAGCAGGTATCTCTTGAAATAACCCAAAAATAAAACCAGCCCAATATGGTAGCATGTGATTATTAGATCCATGTGGTTTGCTGGGACAACATTTTAAAGTTATCTACTGACATATATATATATGTATACATATACATATATATAGATACATATATAGGTGTGCATGTGTATGCATGGATGTGTGTGCCTGTGTGCAGGATGTGTGTGGATGGATGTGTGTGCATGGCTGTTTGTGTGTACATGTGTATGTGTGTGTGTGCACATGGGTGTTTGTACATGGCTGTGGTATATTTGTGGTATATTTGGTATAAATTTAGTAATTTAGGATTAAATTACTCATATATATGTATATATGTGTGTGTGTGTGTGTGTGTGTGTGTGTGTGTGTATTTGCCGATAGATTGGAATTTATTGCAGAATAATACTGGAATACTTGATGCTTTCAATATAGTGATTGTTCTAGCTCTATTCTAGTAGGCATTGTTGCTAAAGAATCATATGATGACAATGAAGTAAACTCTAGTAATAAATCTAGTATGAATATCATATCTCTTAACTGTGTTGAAATTGGACTGATGAGCCCGTTGCTTGGATGTGGTTGTAGGAAAAAATCATGCTAGAGAAAACATGTGACAGTTATCCAACCTGATCATTTCATGACTTCCAGGAGAATACTTCCATCATCAGGAATTGAAACACATATGAGAACTCATCATAAAAACACAGGCTAGAGGTTCTGGTTCTGGGTAAGACACAGTAGGCCTGTCCACCCTGTCTCTGAATGCAGCTATACAACTTTGACAGAATACATGAAACAACTCTTTGAGAACTCTAACAAGTAAACAGTGACAGTCCCAGATGGTTTCACGGGCAAATTCTCTCAAATATTTTAGAAAAAGTAACACAAATTTGCCCAAACTATTCCAGAAAGTAGAATAGGAAGGAACACTTTCCTTCTTATTTTATGAGGCCTAAATTAACATTATAACAAAGTCATAGTTCAAGAAAACCACAGACCAGTATCCCTCATTAATACAGATGTGAAAATCTTTCATATAATATTACCAAATAAATTAGTAATAAAGAAAAAGAATATTCTACCGAAATCAAGTGAGGTTTAAGCTGGGAATGTAAGGCTGGTTCAATATTTGAAAATCTATTAATGTTACCACCGCATTAACAGTCTAATATATGAGATAACTGATGCAGTAGAAAATATTCAACTATATTCAATTTCAATTTATAAGTAAAACTATCAGCAGGAACTGAAGGAATAGAAGGTCACTACTTCAACTAATAAAAAATATACACACAGCACCTACAGCTAACAAGATACTTAATCGTGAAAAACTAATCTTTCCTTCCTAAGGCTTGAAATGAGACAAGAATGTTTGTGCTAACCCCTTCTATTCCACATTACACTGGAAGACATAGCTGGTGCAATAAATCAAGAAAATGAAATAGAGGAAATAAATAAGTTTTCTCCATTTTTGGATGTTATTGTCTTTATAAAAATATTAAGAGAGATATATGTAAAAGTCAATTAAAAAAAGCCAACTTGTAGATCTAATAAGTGAGTTTGGTAATGTCATAGGATACGAGGCTGTGGTGGAAAGGCACTCCCATGATCCCACCTCCTGGAGTTCATGCCTTTGTGTTTTATCTGTGTCATATTTGGGAGTGCTGTCACTATGACTTGTGATTCATCAACATTGTAAATTATAGCACTACAGCACTATATGTTCACATTGTAGGAACTAGAAAAAATAAATATAATAGTGGTATAATCTGTATGTTCACTGACATTCTGACACTTGGTTTAGAAGACAGTTTACACCCGTATCTACCACTTGCTAACTGAGTAATTTAGGATAAGCCTTCTGAGCTTCAATTCTTTTAACCAGTAAAATAAAAATACTAATGCCTTAACCTGGCTACCTCAGAAAGTGACTTAAAGATCAACGGAGTAAATTTACACAAATTACATTAAATTGTAGAACACTATTTTTTGATACAAAATGAAGTATACAATTTTATGTCTTTATGTGTGTGTGTGTGTGTGTGTGCACGCACAAACCCTGGTGAAATTTAAGGACGCTTTTAACCAAATCTCTTGAATAGCACATAGCTATCTTACCTCTCATGGAATTTTCCATTTAATTTTCTATTATTATTATTTGAGTCAGGGTCTCCCTCTGTCTCCCACGATGAAGTGCAGTGCTGCAATCATGGCTCACTGCAGCCTCAACCTCCTAGGCTCAAATGATCTTCCTGCCTCACCCTCCCAAGTAGCTGTGAGTACAGGTGCATGCCATCACACCAGGCTCTTTTTGTTTGTTTTTTGTAGAGATGGGGTTTCACTTTGTTGCCCAGGCTGGTCTTGAACTCCTGGCTTCAAGCAACCCTCCTACTTCAGCCTTCTAAAGTACTGAGATTACAGGTGAGAGCCACCACACCGGCCTGATTTTCTGTCATTATTGAACATGGTTTGGTTGGTTATTTCCATATATATATGTCCCAATGATCAGACATGCAGTCTCCCACATTTCCAAAATATCTATGGCTAAATGGCATGAAAGAAGCTTGGCTATAAGCAGTGATTTGGATGGTCAATATTTTTGCACTTCAAGGAGCTGCTCATCTGCATATATGTCACTCAGAGGTAATTTTAATGCAGCAAGGTAGACAGCCAGGTGGAACTACTGAAAAGTGATCATTAAATGTGAAAGGATTTTAAAATCATTTTCTATTCATCCTAAGGAGGTGTGTTTGATGATACTATGGCAAATAAGCTGGATTTAAAGAGTAACTTTACTGAGCAGAAACTGAGAGTTAATGGAAAGAACTGAGAACTCAGAGACTAACATTAGGATTAAAGATTTATTTCTAATCGGCTTTTCACCGTCACATGGGCTATCTCATTTCATTGCCCTTTGCATATTGTACTTTTTTTTTTTTTTACACAAATTGAAGGTTTGTAGCAACTTTTCATGAAGCAAGTCTATTGGCACCATTTTCCCAACAGCATGTGCTTTCTTCATTTCTCTGTGTCACATTTGGTAATTCTTGCAATATTTCAAACTTTTTCATTATGATTATATTTGTCATGGTGATCTGTGATCAGTGAGCTTTGACGTTACTATTGTAATTGTTTTGGGGCATCACGAATCTTGCTTAAGACAGCAGAATTAATCAGGAAATGTATATATTCTGACTGCTCCACCAAATAGCTGTTCTGTCTCTCTCACTCTGTTTGTGTCTTTATTCCCTAAGACTTAACAATATTGAAGTTAGGCCAATTAATAACCTTACAATGGCTGCAAAGTATTCAAGTTAAAGGGAGAATTGTATGTCCTTCAGTTTAAATCAGAAGCTAGAAATAATTAAGCTTAGTGAGGAAGGCATGTTGAAAGACAAAATAAGCTGAACTGTAGGCTTCTTGCACCAAATAGTTAGCCAAGTTGTGAATGCAAAGGAAAAATTCTTGAAGGAAATTAAAAGTGCTACTCGAGTGAACACAGAAGTGATAAGAAAGCAAAACACCTTAAGTGCCAATATGGTGAAAGTTTGAGTTGTCTGGATAGAAGATTCCACCAGCTACAGTTGCTGAAATCAAAGCCCAATCCAGAGCAAAACTCTAACTCTCTTCAATTCTATGAAGGTTCAAAGAGGTGAGGAAGTTGCAGAAAAGTGTGAAGCTAGCAGGGGTTAGTTCATGAGATTTAAGAAAAGAAGCCAACTTTATAAAACACAAATTCAAGGTAAAGCACCAAGTGCTGATGTAAAGCTGCAGCAAGTTACTCAAGTGATCTAGCTAAAATAATTGATGGAAGTGGCTACACCAAACAATAGATTTATAAAGTAGATGAAACAGCCTTCTGTTTGAAGAAGATGCCATGTAATACTTGCATAGCTAGAAAGGATAAGTCTAAGGCTAGCTTCAAAGCTTAAAGACAGAATGACTCTCTTATTAGGGGCTAATCCAGCTGGTGACTTTAAGTTGAAGTCAATTTTCACTTACCAGTCTGAAAATCCTAGGACCCTTAAAAATTACATGAAATTTACTCTGCCTGTACTCTAAAAATGAGACAACAAAGCCTGGATGACAGCACATCTTTTTACATCATGGTTTACTGAATATTTTAAGCCCACTGTTGAGAACTACTGCTTAGAAAAAAAAAAAAAAGATTACTTTCAAAATATTGCTGCTCATTGACAATGCACTTGGTCACCCAAGAACTCTGATGGAGATGTACAAGGAGATTAAAGTTGTTTTCATGCCTGCCAAGACAATATCCATTCTGTAGCCCATGGATCAAGGAATAATTTTGACTGTCACATTTTATTATTTAAGAAATACATTTCATAAGGCTATAGGTGTCATAGATAGGGATTCCTCTGATGGACCTGGGCAAAATAAAATTGAAAATATTCTGGAAAGGATTCACCATTAAGAACAATCATGATTCATGGGAGGAGGTGAAAACAATGACATTAACAGGAATTTGGATAAATTGAATTCAACCCTCATGGATGACTTTTAGGGGTTCAAGATTTCATTGGAGGAGATCACTGCAGATATGGTAGAAATATCAAGCAAGGTACAATTAGAAGCAGAGCCTGATGATGTGAGTGAATTGCTACAAACTCACGACAAAACTCGTGGATGAGTAGTTGTGAGGAAAGAAAGTGGTTTCTTTCAGAGATGGAAACTACTTCTGGTGAAGATGCTGTCAACATTATTTATATGACAACAAAGGATCTAGGATATTACCTCAACTTAATCGACAAAGCAATGGCAGGGTTTGAGAGGACTGACTTCAATTTCGAAAGAAGTTCCACTGTGGGTAAAATGCAATCAAACAGCATCACATACTAGAGAGAAATCTGTTGTGAAAGAAAGAGTTAATCTATGTGGCAAACTTTGTTGTTTTCTTGTTTTAAAAAATTGTCACTCTCATCCCAAACTTCAGCAACACCACCCTGATCAGTTAGTAGCCATCCACATTGAGGCAAGAACCCCCAGTGGCAACCAGATTATGACTCTGAAAGCTCAGATGATGTTTAGCATTTTTTAGCAATAAAGTATGTTTAACATATGTACATTTTTTTTATACATAATGCAATTTCACACTTAACAGACTACAGTCTAGTGTAAACTTTTTTTTTTTTTGAGCTGGAGTTGTACTCTGTAGCCCAGGTTGGAGTGCTGTGGTGCGATCTTGGCTTACTGCAACCTCTCCCTCCTGGGTTCAAGTGATTCTCCTGCCTCAGCCTCCCAAGTAGCTAGGATTACGGGCATGCACCACCATGCCCGGCTATTTCTTTGTATTTTTAGTAGAGACGGGGTCTCACCACGTTGGTCAGCCTGGAAACATAACTTTTATACATACTGGGAAACCAAAAAAATTATGTGACTCATTTTACTGATATATTCATTTTAATGCAGTGGTCTGGAACTGAACTCATATTATCTCTGAGCTGTGCCTGTATGGTAAAATTCAGCAATGTGCCAGATCCAGTTCTATTCTAGCACTAAATAAATCTGCATAGTTTTTATTTTTCTGAACCATCATTAATATTGGTGATGAAATTAGGAAGAAACCTGTGGCCAACTCTTTGTGAAGCTTTGTATTTGAAGTTTATTAATGAGTCTTGGCATGTATTTTAAGTACCTTATATATAACAAAGAACAGAGGCTTCTGTTTGAACTTTTGTTTTCGTTTTTCTTTTAGAGACTGAATTCCATTAAACCTACTCCATAGAGGGAGGAAGGGCTGTCTCATTCTTGAGCCTCTATATTCTGTTTTTTATTTGAGAGCTCAGTAAGGGCTACAACTTTAAATATTCTTATTTCTGAGTATGAACTGCCAAACATGGCTGCCTAAGACATGGCTGAAATAATTTCTACTTACGCTATTTATGTGAGTGGATGAGTTAATTGTTGATGAGTTTAATAAAGTAATTATAAAATTCATTAATTTATTTCATTTTAATCCAAATATATTACCAACCTGAACTCTATTTTCCTCATATTACACAAATTATTCTTGAAGTAAGAAAAAAAGAAGAGAAAATACTTTGGTGTGTGTGTACATCCACATTGTTGGTTTAGTTGACTGTCTTAGAATATGGATGTTCCCTCATTGGGCAAGATAGGATGACTTCACCTCATGTCTTACTAGAGAGTGTGACTTTTTAAAACTCTTTGCTTACCTTTCTTTCAATCAGTCTTATCCTTTTGTAGTTATTATCCCCAAATGCACCTTCTTGGAAGTTCTGTTACTAAAAACCTGAGGCTGAGAAATTATGTTTTCACGACATATGAGGGGTACTATTACACAGCTTACATCAATTCTCAGAACACTACAAAATTTAACTTAGTGTCAAATGGTTCAGAATAGATAGAAAAATAGGTAAGGCAGCTATGGTAAAATGTTCATAATTGTTCAAATGAGATATGATTATTCACTTTACTGCTCTTTCAGTTTTTCTATATATTTGAAATATTCATAATAAAAGTTTGGTGAAAAATTCACCTTTAGATCTAGCCAAGCCACCAGAGACTCACATACCCAGATCACATTGCTTTGAACTTTTTCAAAATTGATTTTGTATTTTATAAACTGTTGGCTGCATTTATAGTAGGATTATATAAAATGATCTCCTACATCACAAAGTGTTCCTTTCATAAGGACTCACGGGAGAGATTTCTTACAGGTTGAAGGATCAGGAAGCATCTCTTGTTTTTATGTTTTGGACATTGTGACTCCTGTACATAAATTTGTCTCTTTCATGGCTTATGTGGTTCAGAAGTTCAGAGTCAAATTTATAACCTATCCCCAGTACTTGCTGGTGTCCTAAGGGCATGGAATTTATATCTTAACCTTTTTCTAGGTTTATTGGGAAATACGTCCTATTCCTCCATTTCTCTCATGTATTGATTTTTAAACTATTGGGATTTATGCATTTTTGTTAGACATCTCAAATTTTTAAAAATTGAAACAGACTAAAAATAATTTTTAAAGATTTGTGTGTGTACGTGTGTGTCTGTGTTAGAGAGAGGGGAAAAGAGAAGACAGTGTGTCTGTGTGTGTGAGAATTGGTTTAAGTCATATGAACAATTTCTCTACTTCATTTTCAAACATAAATGATCTAGGACTTACGTGTCTATCATAAAGATCTCAAAATGTTCCTATAGTATTTAGTTCCATTAACCCATACATGAAGGATTTTTAATCATCTAAAAGAGCACATACTGAAGATATTATACAAAAAAATTTAATAGGCTTTCCAGTAATGAGAACTGTTAAAGTATTTTTAACAAATAAATTAATTAAATAGCTATTGACATGAAGCCTGGTGGTCTACAATCTAATAAAGAAGAATCTGTGCCATTTCAGTGGCCTTATCATGAGATACAATAAATCTATTTAGTAGTTTTCAGCTAAGTCCATGAATGTGGGCAGGAAGAGTGAATCAGGTAAATACAGAGGAGAAAGTTTGATGTGACTTGGTCATCGATTGTTAGTGGGGAGTCAAAAACATCATAAACTTGAAAAAATGGCGACATTAGAAGAACAGTAATATCACTGAATATTTTAGATTTGTTATAAAAAAAGTTACTTTCAGAAAGGGAAATGATGCATTTATCTTTTAGTTCTCATTGGGTATAATGGAGCTTTAAAATAGGAGATTCATTCAAGGAACTGAACTTTTAGGTGGCAGAAGTAATTAGGGGAGATACATAAATATATAATTATAATCATAAGAATGATGAGTTCTTCAAGGATAAGAGCAGGAAAGCAAAGGTTGAATCTTTGAACAACATTTACAAACCTGAAAGAACATTTAAAATGAACAAACCTGAAGGAACGGAGAGACATAGTCATAAATTAGAAAACAGAGGAGTGATTTTAAAATGAAGTTATGAAAGTCTACATGTTATTGTACTAGTAATTTTTATTTTTCCATTTTTCCTGAGTTTAAAAAGGTAGAATAATACAGTATGCTCTATCAGAGCATTTTAAAAGAAAATGTTAAAAACTAATTGAAATGTAAAATTTAAGTTTGACTCAAATGAATAAAACAAAGAATAAAGATGATACGCTACTTGACCAAAGTTTTCCCAAAATTGGTTTCTAGAGGCAATTAAAGTCAAATTATTTCTTCTGTTTTCAATGATGAATACGTGAAAGTCAAATTGATGACTTGTTTCAGACAATGTGATTAATTTATTTTAGAAATAGCTTATGTTTAAAGTATCAACACTTCGATCTATTTATTTTATACCTAGGCTACAGAAATAAGAATAGTATAGTAACTTATTGTGTTTCTTCAAAAATTTTTTCTAAGAATAAATTAATATAATTTGTTAAATTTTTAATTGGGATACAACATGTCATTTCATAATAGAGAGATAATGTGCCATTTTTCAATTAAGTTTTACACAAATGTGAACATACTACTAATCAGAGATGGAGAAGTAGTGCTGAATGCTGCAAGCAAAGATAGTGTTAGAAACAGCATTTGATTGGTAATAAGCAGATTTTACATGTGGTATGTAGCTCCTAGCTGGGCATTTTAGTCGAGTTGTGTAACTACTCCGAACCTCAGTTTTCTCAGTTCTAAAACAGGAAGAGTACTATGAGATATGTTATGAAGAGTATCCATTCAATCATTCAAAAACATTCATACATGCCTACTATGTGCCAGGCACTGTTTTAGGCAATTAAGATAGAGTACTAAAGGAAACAGCCATTGCTTTCAAGGGTTGTCTATTTTTCTCTCTCTATTGGGAGAAATAGACAACAAATAACAAAATGAACATGTAAGTCAATAACAGGTTGATAAGCATGGGAAAAAAATAAAGCATAGTAAGGAATGGAGAATGAGGGGCTATTTTAGAAATGGAGTAAATGAAAACATATGTTTTAAATGCATAACACAACTACAAACTATAGAAGCAAGTATATTGTATTTACTGACCATTTTAGTCAAGTTTGAAATACCTGACAACTTTTAATATTTTTAAAACAAATATTTAAACATATCAGGTGAAAATAGTATGTATATAATTAAATTTATAAAACTACTTAAAGTGTAGCTTAATATAAATAACTCTTTTTCTATTTTTTTTTCTTTTCCTACTCTTTAATGTCAAACAGTTATTCTGCCTATTGGGAATTTGACTTCTATTCATTTAGAATAAAACTAATCAAATATATCCCAGGTGTATTATTCTCATTTTAAAATATTTAACCTTTTAAAATGTTCATCTGACAATGATAGATTTGGGTTAGATTTTTTTTCATAAAAGAAAGGCAAAGAAAATTTTGTAGGCAATGACATTACCTTTACTTGAATTTGGAGTATTGAACAGTTCAGATGGAGGATGAAAGAGAATTATCTAGTTTGACAATCAAAATATATATTTTAAGTTGGCTGTATCTACAGATATTCAATTTTACACTGATGAATATGCAATATGGGCAGATATTTTCTTAACAGAACTGACTATATATTGAACAGTTGGTTTACTATTTTATTCTATCCTGACTGTATAACAAAAGATTTAAAAAGATCAATTCCCATGGTTTTGCTTTCAATGGAAATACACTGAGTTATAATCAGAATAAAGTTTCCATCCATGATAGTAAATAAATGGTCTTAGCGAAATGAAGATTCAGAAGCACTTATTTTAACAATTTTCATAATGCTAGTCAAAGGTATCTACAAATATACAGCAGCAGGATAGTAGTATCTTCTATTGGTATCTTTCAATTTTGTTAATTTTTATGGGAAACTTTTGGTTGTACCACAGAAAGAATAATAATTTAACTCATCTTTGGTTCTCTTAAGAATTGTACAAGGTGCAGCAATTTTACTATTAAATTGTATATTTTCAATTTGTTTTTTGATATTGCTCTTCTAAACTGGATTTTGCTCTTGTGGGTGTTGTTTGCTTTTTTCTTGCCTTCCTTCTTTTCTTCTCTATCTTCAATAGTTTTGTTTAGCAGTTTTAAAAGACATTTTCCAAAGTTTCACAGACATATGCTCAACATATATAATTAACTTCTTTCTAGTAGAAAAATACAATGACAATATAAGGGTAGGTATAAACTACTAAAAAGTTTTTCCCCTCCTACTGCCTGTTTTTTAACAAGACAGCATGCCTGAAGTATTCAGTGAACAAGAACAAAAGCTATCAAAATCAGAGATCTTATGTGGAGGAATACAAATGCTAAGTTTTCTTGTAACTTTGTAAGTCAAATAAGTTATGAGTATACAATGCAAGCCACTAGAAAGTTAGAAGTTATTGGATAGTATCTTCATTATTTTCCAAATGGAGTTATTTTCAACTACAATAAACAACGGGCATTACTCAGTCAATGTAAAATATTTTTACTGTTTGAATAACTTACTGAAGAGCCATGAACAACATATATAATATTAGAGCAACCACCATTCCTGTTTTGAGGACTGTGGAGAGAACGGTCATTTCACAAAATGTGGCTCATTGGTTAGAATTTTTAGTTCATTTTAAGACTTAAATTGTAAGGTAATTTTAAAAGGTTGTCTGTCAACTTAAAGGATCTTATTTTAAATAGATAAGTTTGTAGTAGGTAGATCCCTACCTTGTCATTGCAGAGTGGAACTGGTGTCCCATGTGAAGGATGATTTGACTGAGATCAAAAGCTGTGGGTTGATAGTCTCAAAAAATCAGTTTGAAATACGACACTGTCTATTTCAGCAGCCAGTTAAAGAAATCATTTTTAGGTGATAAAGAAGTAGCATGGTGGATGAAAAGGTTAGGCAGAAGAATAAGAGCTGTCAGGTATCAAGAGAAAAAGAAATATTTGTTGCTTCTAAAAGGTAAAACTTCAGCATATGCTAAGAAAATGTGAACATTTTTCTAGCGGCAAATTAGCAGTCAAATCCAATTGGTGCTTTTTAGAAATATTCATTGATGTTATCTAATAATTACCTAGAGTTACTGGTATTATCTTCTCATTATCTTCTCTTGGATTTCACATCACACACACACACACACACACACACACACACACACACACATGCATTGTCAATACTGCTTTAATACATAAAGACTAAGTTCCTGTTGAAATTTCTCAGATTAGTCTTTTTGTTTTCCAGTGATTATGTTAGCTAAAAGGAATAAATTCAAAAATGTAATGTCCAATAAGGTTTAGGCATTTGGTTATTGATAAATACATTTAAATGAAAACAAATGTAAGGTGTCTGCTGGATGTTACATATCTCTCTTAATGATGACTGTGTAAATAAATATAAAATAATACAAACAAATTAACTGAATTCAATACACAAGGTATAATCAAAGAGAAGATAAAAGTGATAGAGATTCATGTGTGTTTATAGTAGAATGATTTATAATCCTCTGGGATTGCTGGGTCAAATGGTATTTCTGGTCCTAGATCCTTGAGGAATCGCCAGACTGTCTTCCACAATGGTTGAACTAATTTATACTCCCACCAATAGTGTAAAAGGATTCTCATTTCTCCACAGCCTCACCAGCATCTGTTGTTTCCTGACTTTTTAATAATCGTCATTCTGACTAGCATGAGATGGTATCTCATTGTGGTTTTGATTTGCATTTCTCTGATGATCAGAGATGATGAGCTTTTTTTCATGTTTGTTGGCTGCATAAATATCTTCTTTTGAGACGTTTCAGTTCATATCCTTCACACACTTTTTGATGGGGTTGTTTGTTTTTTTTCTTGTAAATTTGTTTAAGTTCCTTGTAGATTCTGGATATTAGACCTTTTCCAGATGAGTAGATCGCAAACATTTTCTCCCACTCTGTAGGTTGCCTCTTCACACTGTTGCTAGTTTCTTTTGCTGAGCAGGAGCTCTTTTGTTTATTGCAGCACTATTTACAACAACAAAGACTTGGAACCAACCCAAGTGCTCATCAATGATAGACTGGATAAAGAAAATGTGGCACGTATACACCATAGAATACTATGCGGCCATAAAAAGAATGAGATCATGTCCTTTGAAGAGACACAGATGAAGCTGAAAGCCATCATTCTCAGCAAACTAACACAGGAATAGAAAACCAAACACCGCATGTTTTCACTCATAAGTGGGAGTTGAATAATGAGAACACACGGACACAGGGAGGGGAACAACATACACCAGGGCCTTTTGGAGGGTGGGGGGCAAGGGGAGGGAGAGCATTTGGACAAACACCTAATGCATGCTGAAACCTAGCATGCATCTAGGGCTTAAAACCTAGATGACAGGTTGATAGGTGCAGCAAACCATCATGGCACATGTATACCTACATAACAAACTTGCATATTCTGCATCTGTATCCCAGAACTTAAAATAAAATTAAAAATAAATAAATAAATACAAGAAAGAAGGTTAGAGGTCAAAAAGTGTTCCTCCCTTTGGGAAGAAACTTAGTTTTAGCTCCCAGATTACAAAATGAACTACCAAAGTTTATGCATTTATTTTAGCATTATAAGTATATGTTACTAGTTTGACCTCCTTTGCAATTCTAGGGTAAGCTAACAGTGTTTTAATTACAATAGTTATTTTGTAGCACATTTTAATAAAACTGGAGTGTTTCATACATTTCTCATTTGCGACATCATTTTAAGGCACTATTTAATGGGCACTTTATTAAATTGAAGGATTACAAAATTAGAGCTCATTTTTAAGAATAAAAAACGAGTTTTCTTAAAAAAAAGTGATGGATAGTCAACCTAAACCCATTTTCTTCTTTCACTCTTTAGCTAAGATTTAATCTTATATGTGAAAGTGAAAGTTCTCCTCTTCTAACTGGCTAGATCCTCATTTACCTTTTCTAAAAATCATGCATGTAAGCCTGTCAGTCAATATTTACTGAAGGTCTACTATCTGTAAGCAATGGTATTGGCCACTGGTCACCTTGTTTCTTCTCTACCTAACTTAAAAATTGAGATGTCTCCAGCCGATTTGAAAACTTATATCCACACAATAAACTCTGTGTGGATGTGTATAGAAGTTTTATTTATAATAATCCAAAGCTAGAAGTAATCAAAACACCCCTCAATAAGCAAATGGATAAACAGAGGTACAGCCATATAATAGAATATTATTCAGTGATAAAAAGAAATAAGCTTTGACGCCATGAAAACATATGGATGAGTTTTAAGCATATTAATAGGCCGGGCACGGTGGCTCACGCCTGTAATCCCAGCACTTTGGGAGGCCGAGGCAGGCAGATCACAAGGTCAGGAGATGGAGACCATCCTGGCTAACACGGTGAAACCCCGTTTCTATTAAAAATACAAAAAAAATTAGCCAGGCGTGGTGGCGGGCGCCTGTAGTCCCAGCTATTCAGGAGGCTGAGGCAGGAGAATGGCGTGAACCCGGGAGGTGGAGCTTGCAGTGAGCGGAGATCGCGCCACTGCACTCCAGCCTGGGTGACAGAGCTAGACTCCATCTCAAAAACAACAACAACCAAAAAAAAAAAAAACAAAACAAAACAAAAAAAGAGCACATTAATAAGTAAAAAAAGGAAACAGTATAACCAAGCTACATACTGTAGGATTCTAATTTTTTGACATTCTGGAAAAGGCAAACTATAAATAGTAAGCAATCAGTGGTTTTCAGAGTTTGGTGGTAGTGGGGGCAGTGATGAATTGGTGAAGCACAGACGAATTTTGTAGTGGTGAAACTATTATGCGTGATGGTGTAATGTTGGATACATGATAATATGCATTTGTCAAATCTCATGGAATTCTACAGCACATAGAATGTATCTTAATTTATGCAAATTCACTGAAGAGCGAATGAACAGGTGCTTTAGTTGTTAGGAGGTAAAAGAATATAAAAGAGTTTTAAGTCCCGAGTTTCAGTCACAGTTTTATCACAAATAAGCTTACATGTAAATTTCAGTGCCATTTGCCCGAAGCCTGAGGCCGCCCCCCAGCCTTCCTCCCCACCGTTGGTTCCTTGGCCTGTGGTGGGGGGTCTGAGCCATCCGCCCAGTAGAGTGAGCAGCAGGAAGGAGGTCGATAAAATAAATTCAAAAATGTAATGTCCAATAAGGTTTAGGCATTTGGTTATTGATAAATACATTTAAATGAAAACAAATGTAAGGTGTTAAAAGTTTAGGTGTTTAGGTGACCTCCTAAAAAATTGTTTAGGAGGTCAGGAGAGTTCTAGGATGAAATACAGAATGTGACAAAACATTTAACTGCATGACAAAAAATATGAAACAGCCTCACTGATGGAGGTGTGGGAAAAAGTGATGACCTAAGTGACTGAAATTGAGTGGAGTCCAGGATCAAACGCAAAACAAACTACTGTGATACTATCTAGTTCACGAAAGTGTGCAGGTTACACACATACACACAACTCCCAGAATTGAACAATTAGATAAATGAATTGCAAATAGTAAAAGCCAGATTTCTCACTGTTGAAATGAGAGGCTACACACATGCAAGGAGAGGAGGCTAGAGTAATTGATGTGGTGATAGGATTAGAGACATCAGTATAAATTCATGTTAGCTTCATAGAGATACAGAAGGTTACACATTAAAATATTTATAGATGTTTATATATACCTAAGTCAGTGTACACACATCTATTTCCTTGCTGTCACCTAGAAACAACACTCTATTAGCAAGGAGCCTACCTAGGGCACAGATATTGGGTTCTAATACCATTCTTAATAAAAGGAACCGGGACTTCTTAGGGAAATGTACCTTTTTCTTGATTATTTTTATTTTTTTGAGACAGGGTCTTGCTCTGTCACTAAGGCTGCAGTGCAGTAGTGTGATCATAGCTCACTGCAGCCTCAAACTCCTGGACTCAAGTAATCCTCCTGCCTCAGCCTCCTGAATAGCTAGGACTACAGGTGCACACCACCATTGCTTGCTAATTTTGAATTTTTTGTAGAAACAGGGTCTTGTATGTTGCCTAGGCTGGTATTGAACTCCTGGACTTAAGCAATCCTCCTGCCTTGGGTTCCTAATGTCCTGGGAATACATGGTGGCTCACCACGGTGCACCCAGCCTCTTTAGGAAACTGTTTAATTCTAGAACTCTAGAAATATATAAGATGAGCACATTTCATATTGTCAGAAAATAAGGAAGTGCTAAACATATAAATTCACACTTCAATTTGAGCAACATAAATATAATAATATTGAAATATAACCAAAAGTATAAAATAAATATCCATGTGTTTATGTTGATATAAATAAATGATTGCATTAGAAATAAATAGGGGAGAAAAGAACAACTATATACAGAAGAATTCAAAATAAATTATGTCAGTATATCACCCTCGAGGAGGTGGAGCACAGCTCCCCACCTCTTATTTTATTCTATTTTTTGAGACAGAGTCTCACTCTTTTACCCGGGCTGGAGTGAAGTGGCATGATCTTAGCTCACTGCAACTTCCACCTCCCAGGTTCAAGTGATTCTCCTGCCTCAGCCTCCCAAGTAGCTTGGACTACAGGCATGTGCCACCATGCCTGGCTAATTTTTGTATTTTTAGTAGAGACAGGGTTTCACCATGTTGGCCAGGCTGGTCTGGAACTCCTGACCTCAAGTGATCCACCTGCCTCAGCCTCTCAAAGTGCTGGGATTACAGGCATAAGCCATCGTGCCCAGCCTTCCCCACCTCTTAAATATGAGTTGCATACAGTAGCCTCTTTTTAAAAGGTACAGTAGGGGAAAAGGGGTAACGAGAGTAACTTAACAGTGGAGAAAACTAACAAACATTACCTCAGTTGGGTGACCAAGTCAGCATCAATACTGATAAGCCATGTTGATAGCATGTCTTTTGGATCTGATGTGATGAAAATGATGTTTTACCTCTATGGAACTTTCTTCCCCAACACACAATTCTACCCTAACCATGAAACAAAACGAAACCAATCAAAACATCAGAGAAATATCATCTGAGAGACATTCTATAAAATGCCTAACCAGTACTCCTCCAAAGTGCAAAGTCAGCAAAAACCTAGATATACATGATGAATAAATGTAATATGGTATCTTGGACAGGATCCTGGAACAGAAAAAGAACATTAAGTAAAAACTAAGGAAATATGAATAAAGTGTGGACTTTAGTTAATATTATTGTATCAATATTGGTTCATTAATTATGACGAATGTACCATATACTTGTGATGTATGATGTAAATAATAAAAGAAAGTGGGTGAGTGGTGTGTAGAAACTCTCTGTACTATCTTCGTAAATTTTCTGTAAAACTAAAATTATTCTAAAATAAAAGATTGATTTTTAAAAAAGTAATTTCACACAGCCAAGTTGTTACAAACATTCTAAAGTAATTTCTAGTAACAATATAAAATTGGTTCTTTTTAAAATAAGAATTGATTTGACCCTTTGAAACAAAAGCATATCAGGTTCAAAAACTCTCTGTCCAACTGGAGTAAATTCACTAACTCTTATGTCAACTCAGTAACATTGAACTCAAAGGGCAATTGCATAAATTTAAAACTTTAAATTTATTAATCTCAACAAAACTTCCTTCATATTTTTGGGTATTTTGTGCAGCTATAAGACTAATGTGATGTTTTTGATAGCAATTAAACCTGCATATTCACCTTATAAAAATGTACATTATTTGTATACACTCATATTATCAAAAGCTTCAATTTGAATATGAATTTTTGTAAGTGTCCATCTAGGTTACAAGATTTTTCTTTTCTGTGAACTTCAAATTTATGTTGTTTATGTACTTTCTGATACTGGTGAGACAAGGCAAAACATACGCCTTTTTTGTTTTTGTTTATGAATATCTGGTAACTTTTTTTCTTGAAAATTTTGAATTGAAGTTCATGATACAGTAAATCTTTGTGAATCTTTTTCATGGCTCAGTCAGAGATTTTTTAATGGCTCAATTAAAGAGCACTGGTAGAATGCAAAATCAGTATGTTTATTGTATTCTGTTTCTTTGAACAATTCCATAAACTATTGATTATTCATCAAATTGTATGTGTATACTAAATGATTTTAACAACTATATCCCTGACACTTATCAAAAAGCCTGCTTTAGATAACTCAGTACAAATATTTCTGGCATCATACAGTGAAATAAAGCCATAAGAAAGACATTGGTCTCTTGTTTCCAATTTCCAATGAATCTGTACTTTTTACCTAACATATCTAGAGCATCAACCATCATGATCGAAACCAAATTTTTCACATAGAGCTGACATTCTTTTCTGACATTTGAAGATTCAAAAATATATATGCCAAAAGCTCAATTTTTTAGTTCACAAAATTGATATTTCTTCATAAATTCTGAAGTTTTTTTGAGAAGAATGTATCCAAAGTATTAACTGGGCTATGTCTCTAATGTTGTATGATTCAACTAAAGCTAAAAAATAAGCACTTGTGATTTTTCAAATTTTGGATTTATTGATATTTAGTGTTTGTTAGAAAGTTCCTGTAAACTATAGTGAATTGTTTGGTAGCTTGAATTAAAATATTTACTTTTTGTAAAATATTTCAAAATTTGTTTCTTCATAATTTTCTATTAACGTTTCCATAATCAAAAATAATTTTTCTTTTATAACTTTCATCAAAATGGGCTTTTGTTTTTGGTGCAAGAATCCAAGCAATTTTATAGCAATTCAAAGTTATAAGCTCAGAACTTAAAAATTATCTAAAAAATTTTATTGGACATTTAATTCTTACATTGGACAATTAACTTCATTGATCGTTTTTTACTGTTGAAAGAAAACTGTTTATGAAAATTCCTATGTATTTTCTGACAATGTCTCTTAATCATGAACACTTTTTTATCTTTAAGAATTGTTTGTACAACAAACAGCTTTTCCATTTTGCTTTGCTACAGGAAGTGGTAATTGCCAGTCATGATTCATTATGTAATATATCTTATCCAATCTCTTTTTTCTTTTCTTTTTTTTGAGACAGAGTCTCGCTCTGTTGCCCAGTCTGGAGTGCAGTGGTGCAATCTCGGCTCACTGCAAGCTCCGCCTCCCCGGTTCACGCCATTCTCCTGCCTCAGCCTCTCCGAGTAGCTGGGACTACAGGTGCCCGCCACCACGCCCGGCTAATTTTTTGTATTTTTTAGTAGAGATGGGGTTTCACCGTGGTCTCGATCTCCTGACCTCGTGATCCGCCTGCCTCGGCCTCCCAAAGTGCTGGGATTACAAGCGTGAGCCACCGCGCCCGGCTCTCTTTAGTGTTCCCTTGTAGTACTATCATCTACATTTCCACTCCATTCTGCATCCATTCTATAATTTTGTTTTAAATTTTAAAATATGTTCATATTCACTTTTAAACTAGAAACACAATTTAATTGTATTCTGGTTAAAATAATATGTATTTTAGTTTTCCTGTGATTTTCAGTTATCACTAAAATCAGGGCTGTCTGCATAAAGTATTCAAATAAACACATTACAATGAAAAAATGGGAGTTGGAACTTACAGTGTGATTCAAGAATGCTAAGCAAAGAAAGGATTGCCTTCTATGAGGCAGAAAAGCTCAGAAAAGGGATAAAGAGTTAAGGGAATCCCTGGATTCCTAAGCAAAAAAGGGCCGATTGGCAATCTAGCTAGCCTTGGGCTATGGAAATAAGATTCACACTTCCTCCTGAGACTTGAATATTACGTACACAGCAAAGGCTCTTGATATATGGGATGAAGGATTCACCTACTTTTCACTGATTTGGGGGAAGAGTATGGCAGTCTTTAGATAAAGGGGGACTAAGATAGGACAAATAAACTTTTCTTCTTTTTATTAGCATTATTTACAATATAACATTTGGTTGGAAGTAGAAACTTGCATTTCTTATCAACATATTTTCCCCAAATTAAGAGCAAGGACATAAGTCTGGAAGATATCTCATCAATACAAGCAACACTGTGATATTAAGCCCATACATTATCAGCCACACCATAGTTTCATTAGTAGATTCATGCCCTATTAGGCCCCATTCAATGGCTCATGTTTTTCCACTCTTCAAAACTCCTCCTTCCAAGAATAGGTTAGATTTCCACATACTATTGGTCCCTCTGAATATGAAATGCCTTACATTTTTACAATTTTCATCTAAAAGATTTTCTTCTTTGAGCAAGAATCCAAGTAATTTTATAGCAGTTCAGTTATAAGCTCAGAACTTTAAAATTATCTTTTTTTTTTTTTTGAGACAAAGTCTCTCTCTGTCACCCAGGCTGGGGTGCAGTGGCACAATCTCAGTTCACTGCAGCTCAAGCAATCTGCCCACCTTGTCCTCCCAAAGTGCTTGGATTACAGGTGTAAGCACCCAGCCAAAAATTATTTTAAAATGTTTATTAGAGGTTTAAATCTTACATCACGCAACTAACTTCATTGATCTTGATTTTTCAGAACAATGTAACAGCTACTGATTTGCCCCATTTAACTCTGTACTTTCTACTTCTCCCAGCCTCCATTGTTTCAATTATTAGTATGTTTTAAAACATACACTTCTTTTATAAATAAAGTTACATATCTTTTTTCTTCCGAAAAGTTATATAGTGAATTTACATTCCATACCTTTATTGTACAGCAAGATAAATTGTTTTAATTGCTAGAATGAGGTCAAGAGAGTAAAATACTTTAAACACTCTCTGAAAAGAGAGTTATAATTTTCCTGTGAAATTTATACTGGTGGTTATTTTCACAACTGAGCTTTAAAAGGAAGGGTCCATTTGGCTGCATTTGAATTGGTGACATTTTTAGGCTGTCATTACCTGCAGAAAGGGGAAATCAGTGTGTCAATATGAATGAGTGGTAAGTGACCTTTTAAAATGTTTTTCAGAATAAGGGTTTCTTTCTTTCTTTCTCTTACTTTTTTTTTTAAATAAAATATATCTGAATTAGAAACATGATGAACCCTAACTAAAGTTGATCAAAGTGTTCTCTGAAGAAAAAAAAAGCCAATTATTTTCTCTTAAATATTCCTTACAGATAGACATTCTAAGAATTGGTAGTTAAAATGTAAATTATATTTCTGTTTTTTGACTACTAAGAAAGGAAAATAATAGTAATTTTTTTTCATTTTGTATTCAACTAATATTCATTGAATACTTGACATGTCTACCATGCGGTTTTTAAAGTAGGGTTGGAAATACACAAATACATAAAATCCAATCCTCCTTTTTAAGGAAATTTTATTTTATTGGAGGTGACAAAATGCATGAAAATAATTCAGTACACAGTAATTGTAAGGATGGGTGGAAATAAAATAGTTTAGGGGGCCATCTTTCAGTTGTCCCAGCAGATACACTATGCCATTCTTCACGCTACTCTGTTTTCCTGAAAATCTGACCCATACGAATGCCAGTTATAAGCTTTGGCTTCTGTTGAGTTTGACCATCAGGGAGGACCTGCACAATCTCATGATACAAGGGGGAACTAGAAGAGTAAAGTGTAAGGAGACCCCTGAAACTATTGCTACAGAATAAAAGATGAAATGCTCCTGATTATTGTAAATACAAAGTGGCATGCAGGATTGTGTAAAGACAATGTCAGGTTGGACTGCCAGAATCAGCCAAAAGCATGTGATGTGCTTCCCCCTGCAGAGAGCCTATGAATGAACAGGCAGTCAGGGAGGTTTCACATCACCAAGATTCCTATCCCAGAAAAGCAGATGTTCATAGCTCTGGGAATGGAATGTGACCCTTGTGGAGAGCCTATAAATGGATGCATGAGTGGCACCTGCTCATATGGATAAGATAGGGCTATAAATGCCCTCATCTTGCCACGGCTCTTCTAGGCCTCTTTAGGGTTAAGGCATACTGCCTTCTGAGAATTTCTGGTCTAACCGGTTGTCTAGCTTCACGTCATGTTTCTATGGATGGTTTGTAACCAGCTTTTGCTACAACTGTTACTGCTGATTAATATCTTGCTAATCATAGGTTATGGAAAGACTGTGTTTCTGTTTTAAGGCTGTTAGAAATTATTGATGCTCACACTATATTGTAAATTCTTATCTCTGTATACTGTAGTTCTGCATACAGATGTTATGTTAAAGAATTACTTCATCCCCATGTGACCATCTCACCTCATAATCAAATGACCCTAAATCCCTCACTAAACTACCCCCGTCCTCACTAAACTTAATAATAAATGCTGGTATATCCAGTGCATTGGAGGCATCGCGGGACCAGAAAGCAGTGACCCCCTGGACCCAGCTTTCACTATCTTGTGTGTGTCTATTATTTCGCGACCTGCCAATCCGCCTGGGAACAAAGAAAGAGCCCCGTTGCGTTTCAGGCTGTTGACCAGATCCCGCAATAGTAAAGTTGGAGTACTTAGGGGTATTTAGTCTCCTAGCTCCCTGCCTTTGATGGCGAAGTGGGCTTGTGTGTGTCCCTGAACCAAAAGGCTCAATGCCTGACCAGGTATCTCCTTACACAGCCCTCTTTGTTCATATCCTCCTAACTTTTCGATTGTTCTCTCAAGCCTAGGGGCTTCAGAAGCAGCACTGAAGCACCCCGGGATTTTGTAATATCCTTTGTTGTTGTACTATACCCTGCCTAATACACAAATGGGAGAGTGCTACCTGCTTCCTATCGAGTCTGAAATGGAAGTTTTTGAGAACAAAGTGATCACTTCTAGCTGTTAGGAACAATTTTGTTATCTTTGATTATGTAGTATATAATGGTTAGAATAGAAAACTGAAAGTTTTTTCTATACTCCATAGCCAGACATCATTTTACTAATGTGAAAGGCATTATTATGTTCCCTATATTTTAAAATTCAGTTTTTGGAGATGGAGTCTCACTCTTTTGCCCAAGCTAGAGCACAGTGGTGTAATCATAGCTCACTGTAGCCTTGAACTCTTGTATATCCTTTATTTTAAACAAAAATTTGAATATTAAATTTACAGTTCTCTGGACAATATGGGCATGGCTTCAACTCCATTTTTATCAGAGCTTTAAAAAACTTGAGATGTATTTCACGTACTGCAAAATTTACCCTTTTAAAGTGTACAGCTCAGTGATTTTTAATATCTTTCACAAGTTTGGGCTACCATAGCCACTATCCAATTTCAGAACATTTTCATCCCCCAAAAAGAAACCCCGTGCTTCTTAGCCTTCTCTCTCTAATCCTGCATCCTCCTTAGTTCTATGCAACTACTAAGCCACTTTCTGCCTCTATAGAGCTACCTTTCCTATAAATTTTCTATAACTGAAATCATATGATATGTGGCTTCTTTCACTTAGTGAAATGTTTTCAAGTTCATCCATGTTTTAGCATGTATCAGTTTTTCATTCCTTTTTATTGCTAAATAATATTTCATTATATAAATATACCATATTGTATTTATTATCAGTTGATGCATTTGGGTTGCTTCCACTGTTTGTCCATTTTGAGTAATTCTGCAAATGAACATATGTATAAAACCTTTATGTATAATGCTTTTGTTTCTCTTAGATATTGATATAGTTTGGGTATTTGTCCCCACCCAAATTGCATATTGAAATGTAATCCCCAATGTTGGAAGTAGGTCCTAGTGGGAGGTGTTTGGGTCATAGGGGTGGATCCCTTATGGCTTGGTGCTGTCCTTGCAACAATGAATGAGTACTCACGAGATCTGATTGTGTAAAAGTGTGTAACACCTCCCCTCCCCTTGCTCCTGCTTTCATCGTGTGAGATGCCTGCTCCCCTTCACCTTCTGTCATGCCTGAAAGCTCCCTGAGGCCTCCTCAGAAGCTGAGCAGATGCCAGCACCATGCTTGTACAGCCTGCAGACTGTGAGCCAATTAAATCTCTTTTAATAGAAATCACCCAGTCACAGGTATTTCTTTATAGCAATGCAGGAGCAGTCTAATACAGGTATATACCCAGAAGTAAAATTGCTAGGTCATATAGTAACTCTAAGTTTAACTTTTTGAAGGACTGCCAGATTGTTTTCCAAAATGGCTGTGCCATTTACCTTTCCACCAGCAATGTACAAACTTTCCAATTTCTCTAAATCCTCATGAACATTTATTATTGTCTGTCTTTTTTATTATAGCCATCCTAGTGGGTGTTAAGTGGTGTCTTGTGGTTTCTTGCATTCTTTGAAATTTATGAATAAAAAGTAATTACATAATTCTATAAGAGCAGTTAATCAGCAACAGATGTAGCATGTAATATGTGAATATGATTTGGTTTAAGCAGCCTGCAAGAACAGAAGATAGAAATAAATTTGATCCTATATATCCAAGATCTTGAATCAAAAGGAAAATATTATTCTCCCATAGTCAGAAAAGCTGGGAATGCTTCCCTGAGGAGGTGAATCTCCTACCTGTGAGAAGCAGATGAGGTTGCTTAGGGTGTTCCAAAACCATAAATGTGTAACAATGTGATCACAAACAAAACTGACAGGGTTTGCTGTATCATTCCTCACTCCCAGGAAGGAGATGTTAGCATAGGCCAGAAAGGATGGAGGGATAAATGTGGCAGGAGGAAAATGTGAAGCCATCTTCTTAATACATTTATGGTTCCATTTTATTTATGGAAATAATTTCCTATGACCAGAAGACAAACGTTGGTCTGAGCCATACAGAGGAAAGCAGAGTTATGTTTTCTCTCTTTCTTAGAGAGAGTTATGTTGGCCGTAGGTCAGCTTGCTTATCCCCTATTCTGCTGTATAATAGACTTCCTGCTGCAATCCGACAGCACCCACAGATCTTTATTTTATTTTCCCATTACCTTGGCTTTGTTGTTTTCTAATAAATGATCACAACGTGGCAAAAGAAACAGTAATGGGTATTCACATAGAATTTTCTTTCTTTGTACAGCCACCATATCAGCAGACGTCAGCATATTTTTAATAGATGTGTTGGTAACTAACTCCTATAACATCACAATGATACAGTACTCAGAAGCAGGATAAATTTCCAACATGATGCAAGTGAATTCCATTTTCTCACCTCTGCCTTTCTTACAAAACTGAAGCACATGGAAGTCAATAAATATATCTAAAGTCAGGAGATAAGGTAGTTCAAAAGGTTGGACTTGAACTGGGTTTTTAAACTCTTAGTCCAATGTTTTCCTCGTACAACAGACTGCATATGCATTATGGCACAGTATCAGATATTTTCAATATTAATATCAATATTATTTTTCACCTCTATAGCATAGCTAGCTTAATATTGGTTTCTTAAAATGTGAGTTTTTATTTTTAATTTTTACCTTGAGTTACTGTCAATGCTTATTGATAGAGAGTACTGAGTAGTGAATTTCAGATTCATAAAAATTAAAAGAATAAATAATTTACATAATCATAAAGCTATTTTAATATACATCTTCCCATTTATTAGTGATAGCTTATCTTCTTTTGGAGAAATCACCATTTGTTTTAGAACTTACTTATTTCAATTTAAATAAATAAATGAAGAGATTTCTACTAATAAATGTATCAAAGTGATGATTTTGGCATTTTCTAGACTCCTAGTGCCAAAGCACAGGTACAGACCTGACAGTGTCCACATTACCAGTCCCCTAAATCATTTACCTTCAGATATTTAAGGTGCTGAACACTGTATGCTGATGCCTATAAACTCTGCCTTTCTAGCTTATCACAAGCACTGTAAGTACAAGTGATTTTTTCTTAGAAATTACACTCAGCTGTTCTTACTTTGTGTTTACACAGATGTCTAGGTAGTTATTTACTCATGCATGTAATAATAACTAGAATTCTTGCTGTGGTGAATTATAATTTATCATAGACCTTCACATAAACAAATTCACTTCGTTTTTCAAAATGACTACCAAAGGTGTACATTATTGTTACTTCTGTTTTTTATAGTTGAAGGCCAAATTAATTATGTGATCAGCCTAAACAGCAGAGTCGAGATGCGGGCCTCAGCCTTGTTAACTCAAAATTCTCTGGAAAAATCTCTCTGCTATACCCTCAGCTGCCCAAGTGCCAATGAAATACATCTTACTAATTCTGTACTTCATGTTTTTGTACATTGTTTCTAGTTCAAAAATAGTTTTTTCAAAGAAGTCGTCTTTAAGCCTATCCTACTCTAGCTTCTTGCCATGATATATGCACTCAATATTTATGCTTGGTTTGATTAAATCATTTTTCACGTGTTGACATGCTCTTTATAAATTTTCTTATGTTAATTAGATGTATTGCTTTATAGACATAAAGAAATTTTCCATTTTTATTATGGAAGATAGAACCAAAATAGTTGGTCATTTTGGTGACTATAATAGCAAGCTTATTTGGAGAGAAGTTCCCCATGGTATCCATCAGGTAATTAATTTCTTTTAAAAAGGAACTAACCAGTATATAGCATATGTAATTTTGTAACAAAAAGCAACACTGAAAGATTTTATTGTAAAAATTAAATATTTCTTAAAAGCTTTGGTGGCTGGTTGGGTAATATTTTAAATGTAAAATGCATACTTAAATCTTATCAATGGATTTAAGTTACAAAGGAAATTCCAACTACAGTTTTAATGGAACTGAATGTTATGATTTTAGGAATGCTTAATTTTGTGTTACTACCTCTTTTTATTCCTACTAGAAGCATTACCAAACTATGTTATTTGAAACATGCAGTGTGTTCCATCTGAGGCTTTTCACTAGCAAAGTGGCTTTTGGAAACATCATCTAGATGAGAATTCAACATCTCAATAACAGCCATTGAGAAACAACTGTTTCGGAGTACTAGGTTTTTAACTGGGTACTGCAGGTTGTTTGAAACATGCACAATCACTTAGGTCTCTTTGACATTGTAGATTGACTCTCCTCATGCATCTTTAATGCATCCACTTTTTTCTGAAAACTGCTCAGAAAGCTTGACCTTTGAGATATAAATGAGTAACATTCTTATAGGAACTTGTTTCAAATAATGGTCTCTGTTGGGTCTAGTCAATTAGACTAACACGTCAACCTTTATCTTAAATATCTGCTTAGTCGCTGTCTTTGTAGATATTTTTTTCATGAATGTAACTCCTAAAAGACAGATATAAATTTTGAAAACTTGAACATGGCATGTATTTGAAGGTTGCCACTGGCCCTCATCACAGAATCATCTAATCAGGTTCAGGTTAACTTGGAGGAAGAATGTTGGTGAAATAGAGCAATTGATCATACATATCACTGTTACACCAACCGGCTTGTCAAATTCACCAGTTCATTTATCCTCTTCCATTTTTTTCCCTCCAAAATATTATACCTAAAAATTAATTAAATAAAAGCATTATGTGTGTGAGTGTGTGTGTGTGTGTGCGTGTGTGTGTGTGTTTGTCAGATTTCTAAATTATGGAAACTATATTAGTGATGTGTACTGTTAGAATAATGGGAAATTCTTATAGCCAAATGTTTCACTGTCTATATTTGTATGTACAAATATATTTTTGATACTATTCATGAACACCTCAAATATACATTGAATATTGAATATTTTTCTTTTTTGGATATTAGTCCAGAAAGGCTACAATTAAAATAATAACAGAAAGACATACAGAGTCACAAAACTAATAGAATCAATTAAATAGTTACAGAATACACAGACTATCAAAGTAAAATGTAATTGTTAAGCAAATAAAACAATAACTAAATAAGAGTGATGTATATAGGAGAAGCAGATTCCAAGTGTTATAACACTTAATGTAAACACCATGCGATACTCTAGTATTTAGTGATTCCAACTATATTGTTAGCACCTCTCAACTTATGTGCATATGTTTGAAAGTCATCCAGCTTTCTTTTTGTACAAAGTTGTGAATGAAAGTAAGGGATGAAAGGGAATAAGATAGAATAGGGAAAAAGAAAGGGGTTTAGTAAGGGTGGAATGGGAGGAAAGAACGGGAAGGAGTGATGAAAAGAGAAGCATAAAAAGAAAGAAAGTAAAGGTAGAGACAAATTTATAGGCATATGAGGCATAGGATATGATTTCCTGATACCCATGATTTCTCTAAACTTTAAAATTTAAATGCAAACGATTAACATAAAAAATGTAGAATAGCTGGAGGTACATTTCTAACATGGACTTACTAAAAACATGCTGGGTGGGCCCAGCTATTTTAGTGCATTCAACTTAAGTCAAATTGTGTTTTCTTTAAAATCTTTGCGATGCTAAAAATAACCATGCTTAATAATGTGTATATTTATCAAAATGGTCAAATAATTAAGGACTTAATGCTGCATATTAATCCCTTTTCACACTGCTATAAAGAACTTCCTTGGCACTGGGTAATTTATAAAAGAAAGAGGTTTAATGGACTCAGTTCTTCATGTCTGGGGAGGCCTCAGGAAACTTAAATAATGACAAAAAGGGAAGAAGACACCCTCTTCACAAGATGGCAGGAGAGAGAAGAACAAAGGAGGAACTTCCAAATACTTCCAAAACCATCAGATCTCGTAAGAACTCACACAGTATCAGGAGAACAGCATGGGGGAACTGCCCTCCGCCATGGGAATTACAATTCAAGATGAGATTTGGATAGGGACACAGAGCCAAACCATATCATGCTATACCACAGTTTATGGTCAACTAAAATCTATGAACCAATTAACTGTTCACTCAAAATGAAAATAGAAGAATCAAAAATACCCTAAAAAGTCTAGTCTTTTCTTAGAAACTCTGCAGTGCTCTAGTTTATGCCATAAGTTAGTTTATGCCATAATTATCAAAGATGTCATTAACTCTACACACAGGAACACTTTTCTTTTATTGCTGCCATAATTTTATATGTCAGCTACTGTCTTTCATTTCCAAAATAAACTGATACATTTCCAAAAGTGTAATTAGTAATTTCAAGTAGGAATTTTGTTTAATTCACTTATTTTTTTTTAAATTTAGGTGCTTATAGCATATAACATAAGTATACATTATCAATTCAACATTTGGCTCCCCAATGTTTACCAAGTGGGAAGTACCAAACATAAATTAGTCTAAGATACCTTTCAACATATAGCATTCTGATAGTACTAAATGATCCTACATATTTGTGCTGTTTTGGAACTTTAGTTAGTTAAATCTATATAATTAGTTTTTTTAAATTGCTTTCAAAGGAATACTCATACAATAAGTTGAGTATGATCAAGCCATGTAGAGTTGCTTATGTTTTAGTGCATATCAGAGTCTCCTGGAATGCTTGTTAAAACATAGATTCTTAGAGTCCAGCCTCAGAATGTAACTTCGTAAAGTCTGTGGTGCGCCTGTGAATGTGACTTTCTAACAAGATCCCAGGTAATACCAATGCTGCCAACCTGCTGACCACACTTTGTGTATGATTCAATCTATTTAGAGAAATGTTTTCAGCTGCTATCTAGTTTATTCTTTAGTCTTGGGGGCTCTGTAATTTGTAGGTGAATGTTACCAACATCAAAGAGCTGAGGCTTGTCAGCATCACTTAGTGGGAAAGAATATGCTATTTCAAAACAGACAAGAGTTTAAATCTCAGCTTTAACATTTATTAGCTGTGTACCCTTGGGCAAATTGTTAAAACTTTCTGAATCTCATTTTTTTTCATTTGTATGGTAGAAATAATAAGACTCATGTGAAAATGTAATCGTAAACATTTAAGAAATTAACTGACATAGATACATTTTGAAAGCTATAAAGCACTTAACTCATATCCTTTGAGACTTCATTCCATTCATTATGCCCTCTGTTTCCCCTACATTTTCAACTTCTCCATTTTCACTGGCTCTGGCTCTATGCCAGAAAGCATACTTTGTCTTCCATTTTGAAAATAGTTCTATATGACACCATGTAACTGCTGACTTCTCCCCCAAGTCTGTCTCATAAGTAACCTTTGAAAAACTACCTACACTCACTGCCTCTAGTTCCACATTGCTTAGTCATGCACTGAAGTACTATAGCTGAAATTCTGCCTCTACCACTAAAATGAAGTTGCCTTCATAATGATCACACTGGCTTTGTGTTAAATCAATCCCATCACGTGTGATGTCTCCCAAACATGTGACCCCTGGCCCTAAATTGGGGTGGCACAGCTCACCAATCACTTGCCTTGGAACCTCCTCGCAATCTCAGCTTTAGCAACACTGCTTTCTTGGTTTCTCTTTTCCTCACTCTTTGCTGGTATTTCTTTACATCTTGCCTTTATTTTCCCTCAGTCTGCATGCTGTTTTTGGGAGATATCATCCTTACACATGCCTTATGCATCCCTCTCATCCTTACACATGCCTTACACATCCCCTCTTGTACTTTGACAACTCCTCAAATCCACACATCCAATTCAAACTTCTCTCCTAAGCTTCAGATCCACCCAGCTTCCAACTGAATATCTAACTGATGCCTAACATTAAATTACACAAAACTAAACATTACGACATACACAGAATATGCTCTCATATTTTCTGCATATTCACAAAGGTGAATAGAAGTTCCATGCACCAGGTTTAAATGGTTATCTGGAAGAATTCCTGTTGCCTGGAAGATGCTTTGCCCTTTCTTCATCTGGAAATCATTTTTCCATCCTTTAGGTCAAACCTTAAACATGATTTTCCCAGGAAATTTTCTCTGACCACCCAAGGAGCTTCTACTGTATTTCCTTAGAGCCCTGCACCTCACCTATGGCAGAGTTCCCTGGACATTGCCCCCATTACACTGTAAGCCTCATGGAGTAAGAGTCTGAACTATCAGTACATGGATGAGCATATGGCATATCATAGGTGCTTAAAAATGTTGTTCAACTCCCTTTTCCAAAATCATTCAGGCATTCAACCAGTAATAATAATACCATCGTTCTTCTGGGTAGCAGGTAAGCAGAGCAAAGTGCCTGCATCCCGTGTCGGAGAAAGATAATAAACAAGTTAAGACAAGCAAGTAATAAATAATCACAAAATTTCAGTTACTGTGAAAGAGAAAGTATTGCATTGAAAGAATCTACTGTAAGGAGAGATGTGGGGAAGTCCAGAGAGTGAAGGAAACTACAGCCTGGGGCAAGGCTGAAGAATTAAACCAAGTCCACTCCTTGAAGAGACAGGCTGTCAAATACAAATACTTTTCTAAATTGTATCCAATAAGTTTCAATGTTCTAGTAATTGTTCAGGAAAGAGTCTCACCGTTGTATTTTTTTCTTCAGTCATCTGAATTCTATATGGCAATGTATTTTTAGTTGTACTTTAATAGTAACTGTATAATTTCTAAAAATTAACTTTTACATATTAATATTTTGTTAGTAATCAGTTCGTTTATATCATTTTTAACAAAACAAAGAGCCTTGAAGATATAGCCATGTTTTTTAGTAAATACATCAGAATAGCCTGTCAGTATAATTTACATATAAAATCTCTAGTAGATGTATAATAAATTAGATTTATGTGACCACTTTAATGAAGGAAAAAATCCTATATGCTTACGGTGTCAATGAGAAACTGAAGTACAAAAATGTTATTTTCCAAATGTAATTTATTTCAGAATAAATTTTCATTAAACAATATTGAGTATCAAAATCTAAATTTCATTTTTTATTGTAAGTAGTACAATAACTTTAAGTAGTACCAGCTGTAATCTAAGTATCACTTATTTTTAACTTTGCTGTAAAACTTACAATATAGGTTTATCTTACACATGAGTATCAACTTCAGAATAGGACATTTCTAAATTGCAAGTCCAAAAAAAGTAAATATTTAATGACTGTTGCCTATTTAAGTCATCTAAGTTAATGAAATAATTGATGGTTTAAAATAGGTAATTTGGATCAGGATTTTTCAATTTTGGTACATTTTGGGCTTTCTAACTCCTTGCTGTAGGAGTCTTGTGTGTTATAGGATATTGAGCTACATCCCTGGCCTCTATCCACCAGATACTGTTTGCAACTCCCAGACCCCCAAGTTGTGACAACCAAATGTCTGGCTGACAACTACTTGTGGATGTGTTTCAGCAACTTGAGGCTTCAGTTTTGAAATACAGCATTTCATTCTTTCTTAAACAATTGGATGTCCCTATTTTATGCCATTAGTATCCAGTACAATCCTTAATGAGATCTGTTATCTTTATGCATCTGAACACTGAAGTTGGTTGATTCTTTTTTTGAAAATGACCCAGGTTTTGTTGAATTCACTGGTTGTCTGTCTTGATAATAGCATGATAAGGACAATTTTTAAATTATTGTTTTTCCTTAATTATATTTATAATTTATGATTGTACAAAATTTAGAAAACTAAATAAAGCATAAAAAAGCTTCCACAAATAACTACATTTTAGCATTTTGAAATATTTGGCTTGTCTGCATATGTTTTTTATAAAATTGGGAAAATGCTATATGCAACTTTGTGTTTATAGGTTGTCGTCTTTTGTTAGACTTAATGTTATATTTTGTGCATTTGCCTGTGTCATTAAATATTCATTGAAAACATTAATTTATTGCCTTTTTATATACTATAATTAGGAGAGATGATTTATTAATCTACCCTTCTCAGAGGGTACTTTTTCTCATTTTTTAAATGACAAAAATCTAATAGCATTATGCAAATAGTTTAATGCATAATCATCTAATGTTCAGTTTTTGAGGGTTGGCTTTCATATTTCTATGTAAAAAAATGCAGATTTTGAGGCAGCTTTCCTTACAATTCACTTTTGATTATTTTCTTTTTGGTCTAATATTGACCACAGCCATATAAAAAATAATATATATATTATTTATATATAAAAATATATTTATTATTTCTGTGGCAGAAAAATCTGAAAGGAAATCTACACACAGACACACATTCACACATTGCCTCTAATTTCAGAATTTTTTTTTCTGCGTTTACAGGCAAAAGAGATTGGAAAAAAGTCTTTCTGTTTCCCATTCACAAATTCTTAAAAAGTGACCAAAAGAGCAATGGCTTCCCTAATGAAATGATGAGTTAGTTACAGTTTTCCAATAACTGCATAAATACTGAAAGGTAATTTGATCTGCTTTTCACTTAAAATTAGTGTACGAGAATCATCCATCTATCCACTCCTAGGTGTATACCCAAGAAAAATAAAAACACATGTCCACACTATTGCTTGTATGTGAATGTTCACAGCATCATTATTCATACTAGTCCAAAGGTAGAAACAGCTCAGATGACTATCAGCTAATGAATGGATACACAAATGAGGAATATCCATACAATGGAGTATTATTTAACTATAAAAGAGAATAAAAAAGGACAGAGTACTGATCCATGCTACAAATGGATGAACTTTAAAAATATTACATTAAGTGAAACAATATTGCATGATTTCGTTTGTATGAAATGTCTGGAATAGGCAAATCCATAGAGACATAAAATAGATGAGTGGTTTCCAGGAGAGGGTGGAGGGTTGGGTAGAGAGTGACTGCTAATAGGAGTGGGGTTTCTTTGTCGGGAACAGGAGGTGATGAAAATGTTCTGGAGTCAGAAATTGATGGTACTTATACAACACTGTAAATATAGTAAAACCCACAGAATTGCACACTTTTAAAGAAGCAGATTTCATGGCATATGAATTGTATCTCAATAAAAATAAACAAAAAAAAGAACAATCCATCTATTATTTATTTTCCAATAAATACCTGAGGTGGCTATGCTGAAAGAAGTAGGGAAACATATTGATGCCATCTCCAAGAAAGGAGATTTGATAAAGAAACTAGAAATCTATCTCTCAGTTCAGAAGAAAATATTTTAAAAACTCTCCGAGTCTTCATTTCCAATGCTTTAACCAAAGGAGCTTGGTAGATTATTCAAAGTGCCTATTTATAAATATCTCTACTTGTTAGAAGTAACTGTTCCCCCTGGAAACTTGAGGTTTTAACCACAAATTAAAGTCTAGCATAAAGTGATATCAGGAGCATCACCTTCTATTTTCTGAAAAATATATTTCTATAAACACTGTCTCTGGGGCAATCACATGATCACTGTCTTTCAAATACAGTAAGAAAGCAATAGTGCAATGTTTCCATTTTACAAATCTATTACTTTATCATCTGCTAATATTATTCTGGTTACTCTGGGTCAGGATATAGACTGCTCTCCCTTGCCAGGATTTATCTCCATTTTAGTGAAAGGATCAATAGTAGTTCTATCATTTTAATAAATTGTGGGAGAGAGAAGTTCAGCTCTAAACACATAACAAAGCAATTACTACTCCCCTCTCAGTTTAAGGCCTTAGATGATACAAAGTTATTTCAGTTTCTAAATCATTGTAATGTATTGTTGAAAAATTCTCCCAAGGATTTAAATGCTCTGAGAAAAAAGGTAACAGTATAACTTTCAAAGGATGCAAAATAAAACATAAGGCCTATTGCTGTCAACTAATCGGTATGGGAAAACACTGTGGATAGCTGAAGAAAAATATCACATTAATGTGAAATGTCAAAGGGAATGGATAGAAAAATCTTTGATCAACCTGTTGTTAAACACAGAGTGTGAATATCTTTCCAAACCCCATTGCTGACCTTGTCCTTGACTAATTCCTCACATTGCAATGGGTGCTATACCTACACAGGAAAGGACTAATGAGCTAGAGCATTTAAGCTGACATTTAAGGATAGATTGGGTCAGAGGGGAGAGTGACATCATTTGCAGGTGTACAGTAGGGCAATGTGAAAAAGGAGATGTGGAAAGATATGGAAAGGCAACAAAATATGGCAAAGATACTTCTGGAAATTTTCAGGTAAAACCCTTGGTAGTATGAGTGATACGAAATATTACTGAATTGTTTACAATAAATCTTATTTACTATTCAGTACCTTTTAGGTTTTAGATGTAGAGAGAAATGATAATCTTTAATATTATATGCCATTTTGACAAGGTACCATGATGTGTTTACATTTGTCATGCTATGTCCCAGTGAACATGGGGAAGTAATGTCAATCAGATGGTGAAAAGAAAAAAAAATGAAGAAAAAACAAGTTCTCCATTAACCGTACAATCTGGAAGAAAAGAATTGGAGATAACCTGGAAACAAATATGCCTTTTTCAAAGTGGACAAAATTTAGTTATACTTGCACCTGATTTCTTAGGCTTAATACACTGCAATTTTTAATACACTATTCATGTGTTCTAATCATGTCAGATGGGTGGATATATAGCAAGTCTTCATGAGAAATATAGAATGCAAACAGTGTGGCTGTCTTCACACTCAGAGTTGCCTGCACTCTTTTTTTTTTTTTTTTATTTTTTTTTTTGAGACGGAGTCTCGCTCTGTCGCCCAGGCTGGAGTGCAGTGGCGCAATCTCGGCTCACTGCAAGCTCCGCCTCCCGGGTTCATGCCATTCTCCTGCCTCAGCCTCTCCGAGTAGCTGGGACTACAGGCGCCCGCCACCATGCCCGGCTAATTTTTTGTATTTTTAGTAGAGACGGGGTTTCACCGTGGTCTCGATCTCCTGACCTCGTGATCCGCCCGCCTCGGCCTCCCAAAGTGCTGGGATTACAAGCGTGAGCCACCGCACCTGCACTCTTGACTCCCAATTTATCAGCTTTTAATTGATATAGATGATGTTTATTGCTCTAGGAATAGTTTATCTTGTGAAGATAACATTGATGTTACCAAGAGAACAAGGTAAAAAGCACTTCACCAATGACTGGGTTCCTAGACATTCTTCTTTGAAGTGATAATTTCCTAAAATTCATTCAGCTTATTTATCCCAGCACCACTGTTTATTAAACTGCCATGTGGAACTGACGATAACTCTGCAAAAACGAATCAGTTATTTAGACATAATTTACAAGATGGTCTCTCAGCATTTTTCTCCAGAGTCAAAACACTTGAGTGGTAGGGAATATTTATATCAGTAATAGTGGCTCAGGAAAGTACCGAAACTCCATGGGATGAAGTAAAACTCTTTCCAGGTGCATATATTAAAAGCTTTTCCTTTTATTTTCCTGGTAGGGTAAGGGTTTACAGAGAAGAGGAGCTTGGATAGCCTGGAAAAGCTCCCCAGGTGATCCTTACATAGGTCCTAACCCCAGCTTTCTCCCTTCTTAATGATTCTCACTTTAGAATACTTTGTTAAAATACCACTTCTGCTATTTATAACTGATATTCTTATAGATAAAAGATAATAGGTAGTTCAAAAGTTGTTTTAAAAAGATATTTATACAATGGTAACTCTCCTTATCTGTGTTAAAAAGAAAAACCAAATAAGCCGGGCGCGGTGGCTCATGCTTGTAATCCCAGCACTTTGGGAGGCGCAAATCGAGACCAGTGAAACTCTCTACTAAAAAACAAAAATTACCGGTGGTGGCGGGCCTGTATTCCAATAGTGGGAGGTAATAAAATCAAAAGTAATTTACAAGACATCTCATAATTAATATATTTCATTCATTTATTGAGTAGCTTCTGTATGCTAGATGCTATTTTACATATTTTAGGAATACAAATATGCCTCACACATGGATTCTACTTTTGCAGACATTATAGTTTAAGAAGACAGCTTATAAATGCACATAAATGATTACTCCATAAACTAAAACGGCTGGTGGCTTGCGAGGGGTACTAGTAAAATAAAAGTTTAGAAGAGGGAGAGACTATTAGATAAAAAAGGGTTATTTTGTAGGGCAGACCTTAATTCATACATGTGTCAAAATAATGTTAGTGTTTTTAGATCTTGTCAAAGTGTTCCCAATTGAACCCATAATAAGGCTAAGTATGTGAACTGAGCCAATGATAAATCCATGTAATGTGAACTGTTTACAAATGATTTGAGGTACAACCATGAAATTTTATTTTGCATAGTAAAGTTAAAAGATCTTGTACTGGGGATAAATGTAAGACATTAAACATATCTGTGATCTTATCTACCTACATCACAAATGTCACCTATTTACAAAGGCCTTTCCTGATCACTGTATCTAAAATGGCACCCTGTGTCATTCTCTAACCCTTCTTCTCACTTTTCTTCAGTGCATACAGGTATAATTTTATTTATTTATTTGTTTGTTTGTTTATTGACTGTCTCCCTCCAGAGAATCTAAGCTCCTTGAAGGCAGGGGATTTTATGCTTTGTTCACTGTTATGTCATCAGTATCTGGCATATGGTAAGTATTTAATAAGTATTAACTGAATTACTGAATAACTTGCTAACTTACCAGCAAAATGAACACAGACTCCAGGATCTCAAATTATCAGGCCCTAAAAATGATGTCATCTAGGTGATTTCATCCAATGTCACGGCTTTAAATGGAATCTGTAACTCCCAGATAAGTACCTAGAGTCCTGACCTCTCCCCCTGAACTCTCTCTATTTGGCATCTCTGCTTGGCTATCTGAAAGGCACTCCAAGTTCTACAGGTCAATGACAGAAAGTTTGATTTGCCCTCTGGGGCTCTTCTTCCTCTAGCACGCTCCATCTTCCTCTAGAGCTCTCCTGAGCCACTGCTATCCACCTAGTTGCTCAAGTCCCAAAGCATCCTTGATTCTTCTCATTCCTTCACCCTCCATATCCAATACATCATCTGCCCGGGGACATCACAAATCTGTCCACAATGTTTTCCATCTCAGATGTTCCTATCCTAAACCAGCTTTATGTCTTGATTTATTTTGCTGTCTTTCTACCCTTGCCATCCTTTAAGCCTTTCTCCACATAACAAACAAATATACATTTTAAAGACTTAAATTAGATCATGTTGTTCTCTGAAGACCTAAAAGGGACTCAACCCTGCACTTAGAATAAAATAAAATCTCTGACATGATCAAAAAGGCTCCTTATGACCTACTTCTACTGATCTCCTCTCCTACAACCCTGTCTCCTTGCACCCTAAAATTTGACATTAATTTCTCTCCTTTCTGTCAACCCGAAGCTTAGTCCCTCTTTAAGACTTCTCTGCCTGCTGTTTCCTCTAGTTTCAAGGCTATTTTTCTTTGTCACTACTTTTTGACACTAAGATCTCTGCCAAAATATATCATCCTAGAAGTCTTCCTCACCACCTATGTAATGTCATCATCCACGACCAGCCCTGTTTGTTCTCTTATCTCTTATCACCTTATCACCAAATCACTTCTGTATTTGTTTGCCCGCATTTAAATATAGACTCCATGAGAACAAAGACTCGTTTGTCTTACAAATGGCACAATGCTTGGCTAATAGTAGAAGCTCATTAAACATTTATTGAAGCAATGAATAAACTAACCAATTAATCATCAAACAAATGGTTATAAAAATTGCTTTTTATGCAAATTCCAAATTTATTTCACTTTAAGGATTTAGAAACTCTATTCTAATTTAGTGTTATTAATATTTATTGTAAACTTCCTACACATAAGAGACTGAGATAAGATCTGAATATGAAAATATGGATAAAACATGGCCTTGACTTTTTAGATGCTTACTGGCTAGCTGAAGAAATATCAAAACAATCACAGTACCTGAGTACAACAATACAAGTACTCAGGATGCAGAAATAGTAGAGAAAGGAGAGTGAGCAATATCGTGGATATGGAATAGCAAAAACAAAACAAACAAAGCAAAGCCAACCAACCACCCAAACAAAAATCCTACCACATTCCAGCAGAGAGCTGGATACATACAATCTAATAATTCACCAGTGTACTAAGCAAATCCATTAAGTAATTCCAGCAGAGTGAATGCCATGCAGAAGGTAGCACATGAAGGCTGCAGAAGCAACACACATTCCTTTTGGATTTGGAATTTAAAGTATAGGAAATAGGAAAAAAAACGGTTAGAGTGAAAGGCAGCAGGGCTAGACCTTTGAGAAACCAGGTGTGTCATACTAGAGAGTTTAAATGCTGCTGTGCAAGAGATAAGGAAAAGCTGCAGGGATTTCCTCAAAACATTCTCAAACACTAGTCTTATCAATTGTGAAAATGAAAGGAAACCTCTCTAAAGATGACGTTTCTGATACTTAAGATTGATATAATAATAATGTCTCAGAAATGAATTTTGGGGAGTGGTACATAGACATGGCGCTTTTATTCTTTATTTTGTTATTTTTGCATAGCAAGGAATAAAATTCTACCTAAGTAAATTTTTTTCTCGTGGAAATACAATAATTTCTATATAAAAATTCAGCACTAAATACTTCATCTTGACTTACTCTTAAACTATAAGAAACTTTGCAGATTACTAGATTAATATTTATGTTTAGTGCCTGATCTGGAGTAGGTAATAAATAGTTGCTGAATTTAATTACTTTCCTTATTTTTCCAACTATACAATATATTGTATATATATATACAATAAATAATTGTCTTACATTAATATTTGTTAATAGATCCATGAAAATTTCAAATTGAACGGTAATGTCACTGCAAATGAAGCTGAATAACAGGAACTAGCATTACTTGAGTTTTTAGGTGCCATTTTACAAATGATAAAATAGAGACTTACAGAGGTTAAGTATCTTGCCCAAGATCTGTCATCCAGCAATGGATGGGGCAAAATTCAGATGAAAGCTTCAGTCTAAAGTCCATGTTTTTAAACTGCTGCTATAGTGCAATGTCTCTATTTCAGAAGAAGAGTATAACATCCTGATTACATATAATAGGGATATACTTCACTAAAAATAAGGCATTAGGAAACGATGGCATTATTAGAACTAAAAGTGAATACACAGTATTAAACTGGTTTGCTCCAAGTTTTGCTAAATTTAGCAGCTGACAGCTAGCTAACTCTGTTGTGCTAATGAAGTGGCTATTTCGTATCCTTTTAGTGATACACGTTCCCAGTATAAATTCATCTTTCATGGTGGCCTAGGTGTTCTTATCCTTACTTCCTTGAAATTTTGAGTTTTTCCTGGATACTCCTGTAGTATCATCAGGCGCATCCCTCACCCTTTCCCTCAGGAACTGTGCACTGGGGAAAGCAGGCCTTTCCTTTGAAGGAGTCCCTGTCTCTGCCTTATTTGTTTAAAGCAGTCTGTGCTGTAAAGTCTTGCAATGCCCCCAAAATATCAGCCAAAGCACTGACTGGATTTGACATTTTTAATGCTCATTAGCAAACAATGAAGATTTCAAAACAACAGCAGCAAGTCTATGAACAAAGATACTGAATAGGTTGAACTTTAATTAATTTTTCCTCAGTGATTTTTTTAAGGAAAAAAAAGCCATTTTCACTATATTTTAAACATGAGTATCACATGACTGGATGTCTTTTTTTGATTGTCTCAGTACACAGCAATGATATTGCTTAACGTTAAACTTAGAGATTTATTTTAGTGTTTATCACCTCCTTATAGTTATGGCTAGGTATTCATTGCAAATAGCTTTAAAATATATTATTTTTTCTTAGAGAAGGTAAGAAAATAATTGAGCAAAACTAGAAATAATAATAATAAATGCCGTGATTACATTTTCCTTATTTAGAAATGAATTCCCAAAGGGATTTTCTTGCCACCTTCAATTTTCTCATTGTTAGTCCATTTAACAAGCATATCTTAACCACAAATAACAAGCTCTATGCTAGATGCCAAGGGCTTTAAGAGTAGGGAAATATTAATTTACCGCACATGCCCCTCCTGGAGTGCTATGAGGGGCACAATGTTCTCTGGAAATTCAGACAAAGTAACTGTCTCAGACAGTGACATATGACATAAGTATTCTTATGAAACATAACAATAAAACAAGCAGGGTGAAGTTACCACTCAATTTAAAAAGATAACATTCCCATTACAATGGCAACTCCCTGTATATTCCTCCCAGATATCACCCCTCTGTGGTCATCCCCAAGGTTTGTTTCTATATCCCTTTGCTTTTTTACATTGTTTTTTCTACCTAGGTATAGCTAAACAAATATTGCTTAATTCTGCTTATTTTTGAGCTTAATAAAAATCATATCACACTGTAGGAAGTCTGATATTTGTATTTATCACTCAATATTACGTCTGAGATTCATCCATGTTGACGTCTGTACTTAGAGTTCATTCATTTGCACTTCCATATGGTTATAGAATCTATTAAACATTCTCTTGTTTGTTTCCAGTTCTTTGCTTTTGCAAACAGTGCAGCTATAAACATCCTTGCCCATGCTTGATGGTATAGATATACAAATTTTCACATGGCTAACTAGTAGAGTTGATGGAGCACAAAACACATACCTGCTATCTGTGTATTTTACCTAAAAATAAGAAAATCTTACCCAAATTGTACCAGTTTACACTCTCACTAGTAGTATATGAATGCTAATTGTTCCACATCTTGACTGACATTATATTGCCATATTTTTAAAGTCTTGTCGATATAATTAAGGTAAACTGTTTATATTATTGGGGGTTCTTAATTTGTATTTCCTTAATTACTAATGCATTTGAGCATTTTTTCATATTTTTATTGCCCCGTTGCTTTTCTTCAATGAAATCTATTCATTTTGTCTGCCTATATTCCAATAGAGTTGTTTGCTTTTATCTTATTCTTTCGCAGGAGGTGTTTGTATTATTATGAATATCAAATTTTAGTCGACTATATGTGTGACAGTTATTTCTCCAGTTTTCTCATGATTTTTTTCACGAACAGGAAATCAAGTTTTATATATTTTGTTTTGTTAATATTTTCCTTTATGGTGATACTTTTTTGTGTCTTGTTTATGAAAAATTTCCATACCAAGAGGTCATAAAGATAACCTTCTATGCATTCTAAAAATTTTAAAAGTTTATATTTTCCTCTTAAGAATTTGATTCACCTGTAATTGATGTTTGCTGATGGTGTACAGAAGGGAGAGATTCAATTTTTTTCCATATGCAGAATCATTTGTCTTAACATTACTTAAGGTTTTAACACTTAACACTAATCTACAAAGCTACCTCTATTTTAAAATATGACACTTACATATATGCATGATAAATTTTTCCAATTTGTACTATTAGAGACTACAGACCCTAAAGGATGCTTAGCCCTAATTTGGGGAAGGAAAAGAGTAGAGAGCTCAATGGCTCTGCTTAAGAAATTTAAGTGATTTAGCAGTGGAGGGTGGCAACATAAAAAGACAAGAGTTTTGATTTGGATTATAGTCAGTCTCAAGAAAATGAAGAGGTGCAGCCAAGATAAAATTCCTATAAAAGCAAGAATGATGGATTTTTAGAATAGTGATGCATAATCTTCAATTCAAAGTTGCTGTTTGAATTAGCTATTCAGTTTTCTGAATCTCCAGTAAATGTCAGCCACATATTAGCGTCTTGGAATTTGGGCAGCTTTTCATGAGGAACAAAGCAACCCAAGAAAAAATGAGTCATTTTAGAAGGCAAGATGGAGATCAGGGGTCAAGAATGCAGCAGAAGCAGGATATTAGATCAAGAACGGGCCAGGCACGGTGGCTCATGCCTATAATCCCAGCATTTTGTGGTTGTGAGGAACAACATAACTTTTCGTTTAACAGTCCAATAAAGAGATCTGGAGCTATACAGGAGGAAAAACCTAATATCAGTCTCCCATTAACCCACCATGTCTAAGAATAATAATCATATTACTCTTGTCCATTCGTTTTTTATTTTTTTTATTTTTTTGAGACAGAGTCTCACTCTGTAGTCCAGGCTGGAGTGCAGTAGTGTTATCATAGCTCACTGCAGCCTCTATCTCCTGGGCTCAAGCCATCCTCCCACATCAGCCTCCTGAGTAGCTGTGACTACAGACACATGCCACAAAACCTGGCTAATTTTTTAATCCTTTGTAGAGACAGGGTCTCACCATGTTGCCCAGACTGGTCTCAAACTCCTGGGCTCAAGCAATTCTCCCGCCTCGACCTCCCAAAGTGCTACTCACTAACAGCTCACTGTGGCCTCCTGGGCTCAAGCCATCCTACCACCTCAGCCCCAAGTAGCTGGGACTACAGGAACGCACCACCATGCCCAGCTAAATTTATTTTTAATTATGGGTGTGAGCTACCATGTCTGGCCCATTCTTGATGTAATATCCTGCTCCTGCTCTGTTCTTGACTGCTGCTCTGAATCTTGCCTTCTAAAATGACTTTAAATGAAAGTAAAAAGTTTACATTAGCCTGTGCAGGACCTGTGGATCATCACTAATTTCCACATTCACCCCACACTAAGTGGTGGACAGCAGCCCTGGTGGAAGAGTTAGTCCTACTTTGACACTTGCAATACTAGAGTCTAGGGTTGAGGATAGGCACCCTGCAATGTCCTGGCAAGATAAGTGTCCTGATAAGGGGACAGAAAATCTACTGCTGTTATGATGATCTGTTTCTCTCTCTCTCTCTCTCTCTGTGATTTGAGAGTTTCTATCCAAACAAGATAGAAATATATTCAGCAGCTGAGACGGCTTATTGGAAATTCATCTACAATCCTTTCTGGGGATCAACTGTTAGATACATTTAGTGAAAGAAAAGTTAAATTTATTGATAAAAATCTAATTTCCTTCTATTTAAAAAGCCTTCCTAAATTTGCTTCATGGAAACTATGCATACTCTAGAAGAAGAAATACAACAAATATTTTTGTTAATTTTGTAGTTAAACTTTAGATTATATATTTAATATAATTTTAAAACGTTTCTTAAAAAGTGGTAGGTCAGTTAATAAAGTCTGTATGTAAATATTAAGATAGTAACAATGTATCTTATGAGATAAATGACAGGTGTGACAAGATAGGAACCTTGTTTTATAATTTGTAATAAAACTTATACTTGTTTTATAACGAGTAAGGAAAAATTTAGAATTTTGTGTAAATGAAATGTATAGAGTTACGAAAAACCATAAATAAGTGGATAAAAACGTTCTTTGGATCTACAGTAATGTAAACTGCTTTATATTTCCTAAAAGTAGAAAATGTTGAGTGTTGAATGTAACAACAGGCATTATAATTATGACTGATTCATATTCAGTTCTTTAGTAAAGTCTTTGTTAATCTTCGCAGGCTAGGTTGGTTTCTTCTTCTGGATTCTTTTTTTTTTTAATTACAAGATATTTTATTAGCCCAACATCTGAAATTTCCATTTTCCCAAGTAATGCTTGGCATAGCTGTGGTTTTAGTTTTTCCAATGCATTACTTTCTCTGTACTTCTTGTTACAGATTGGCATTTATTTCCATTTAGTAAAACATGTTTAAACAACAAGCTTTGGTCAACATTCTAATAGTGATGCATTACTCTTTTTTTTTTTTTCTTGAGACGGAGTCTCGCTCTGTCACCCAGGCTGGAGTACAATAGTACCATCTCGGCTCACTCCAACCTCTGCCTCCCAATTCAAGCAATTCTCCTACCTCATCCTCCTGAGTAACTGGGATTACAGGCGCTTACCACGACGCCCAGCTAATTTTTCTATTTCTTTTTTTGTAGAGATGTGGTTTCGCCATGTTGCCAGGCTGAATTACTCTTTAAAAAATAACTTTTACTTAAAAAAATATTTTTTGAAACAAGGTCTGGTTCTGTCACTCTGGCTGGAGTGCAGAGGCAGAATAACAGCTCACTGTGGCCTCCTGGGCTCAAGCCATCGTACCACCTCAGCCCCAAGTAGCTGGGACTACAGGAACGCACCACTATGCCCAGCTAAATTTATTTTTAATTATACTTTAAGTTCTAGGGTACATGTGCACAACTTGCAGGTTTGTAACATATATAGACATGTGACATGTTGGTGTGCTGCACACATTAACTCATCATTTACATTAGGTATATCTCCTAATGCTATCCCTCCTCCCTCCCCCCACCCCACAACAGGCCCCAGTGTGTGATGTTCCCCATCCTGTGTCCAAGTGTTCTCATTGTTCAATTCCCACCTATAAGTGAGAACATGTGGTGTTTGGGCTTCTGTCCTTGTGATAGTTTGCTCAGAATGATGGCTTCCAACTTCATCCATGTCCCTACAAAGGACATGAACTCATTTGTTTTTATGGCTGCATGGTATTCCATGGTGTATATGTGCCACATTTTCTTAATCCAGTCTATCATTGATGGACATCTGGGTTGGTTCCAAGTCTTTGCTATTGTGAATAGTGCTGCAATAAACATACGTGTGCATGTGTCTTTATAGCAGCATGATTTGTAATCCTTTGGGTATATGCCCAGTAATGGGATGGCTGAGTCAAATGGTATTTCTAGTTCTAGATCCCTGAGGAATCACCACACTGTCTTCCACCATGGTTGAACTAGTTTACAGTCCCACCAACAGTGTACAAGTGGTCCTATTTCTCCACATCCTCTCCAGCACCTGTTGTTTCCTACTTTTCAATGATCGCCATTCTAACAGATGTGAGATGGTATCTTATGGTGGTTTTGATTTGCATTTCTCTGATGTCCAGGGACGAGCATTTTTTCATGTGTCTGTTGGCTGCATAAATGTCTTCTTTTGAGAAGTGTCTGTTCATATCCTTTCCCCACTTTTTGATGGGGTTGTTTGATTTTTTTCCTGTAAATTTGTTTAAGTTCATTGTAGATTCTGGATATTAGCCCTTTGTCAGATGGGTAGATTGAAAAATTTTCTCTCATTCTGTAGGTTGCCTGTTCACTCTGAAGGTAGTTTCTTTTGCTGTGCAGAAGCTCCTTAGTTTAATTAGATCACATTTGTCAATTTTGGCTTTTGTTGCCATTGCTTTTAGTGTTTCGGACATGAAGTCCTTGCACATGCCTATGGCCTGAATGGTATTGCCTAGGTTTTCTTCTAGGGTTTTTATGGTTTTAGGTCTAACATTTAAGTCTTTAATCCATCTTGAATTAATTTTTGTGTAAGGTGTAAGGAAAGGATGAAGTTTCAGCTTTCTGCATGTGGCTAGCCAGTTTCCCCAACACCATTTATTAAATAGGGAATCCTTTCCCCATTTCTTGTTTTTGTCAGGTTGGTCAAAGATCTGATGGGTGTAGATGTGTGGTATTATTTCTGATGGCTCTGTTCTGTTCCATTGGTCTATATCTCTGCTTTGGTACCAGTACCATGCTGTTTTGGTTACTGTAGCCTTGTAGTATAGTTTGAAGTCAGGTAGTGTGATGCCTCCAGCTTTTTTCTTTTGGCTTAGGACTGTCTTGGCAATGTGGGCTCTTTTTTGGTTCCATATGAACTTTAAAGTAGTTTTTTCCAATTCTGTGAAGAAAGTCATTGGTAGCTTGATGGGGATGGCATTGAATCTATAAAGTACCATGGGCAGTATGGCCATTTTCACAATATTGATTCTTCCTATCCATCAGCATGGAATGTTCTTCCATTTGTTTGTGTCCTCTGTAATTTCGTTGAGCAGTGGTTTACAGTTCTCCTTGAAGAGGTCCTTCACATCCCTTGTAAGTTGGATTCCTAGGTATTTTATTCTCTTTGAAGCAATTGTGAATGGGAGTTCACTCATGATTTGGCTCTCTGTTTGTCTGTTATTGGTGTATAGGAATGCTTGTGATTTTTGCACATTGATTTTGTATCCTGAGAATTTGCTGAAGTTGCTTATCAGCTTAAGGAGATTTTGGGCTGAGACAATGGGGTTTTCTAAATATACAATCATGTCATCTGCAAACAGGGACAGTTTGACTTCCTCTTTTCCTAATTGAATACTATTTATTTCTTTCTCCTATATGATTGCCCTGGCCAGAACTTCCAACACTATGTTGAATAGGAGTGGTGAGAGAGGGCATCCCTGTCTTGTGCCAGTTTTCAAAGGGAATGCTTCCAGTTTTTGCCCATTCAGTATGATATTGGCTGTGGGTTTGTCACAGATAGCTCTTATTATTTTGAGATACATCCCATCAATACCTAGTTTACTGAGAGTTTTTAGCATGAAGGGCTGTTGAATTTTGTCAAAAGCCTTTTCTGCATCTATTGAGATAATCATGTGGTTTTTGTCTTTGGTTCTGTTTATATGATGCATTATGTTTATTGATTTGCGTATGTTGAACCAGACTTGCATCCCAGGGATGAAGCCCACTTGATCATGGTGGATAAGCTTTTTTATGTGCTGTTGGATTTGGTTTGCCAGTATTTTACTGAGGATATTTGCATCAATATTCGTCAGGGATATTGGTCTAAAATTCTCTTTTTTTGTTGTGTTTCTGCCAGGCTTTGGTATCAGGATGATGTTGGCCTCATAAAATGAGTTAGGGAGGATTCCCTGTTTTCCTATTGATTAGAATAGTTTCAGAAGGAATGGTACCAGCTCCTCTTTGTACCTCTGGTAGAATTCAACTGTGAATTCATCTGGTCCTAGATTTTTTTGGTTGGTAGGCTATTAATTATTGCCTCAATTTCAGAACCTGTTATTGGTCTATTCAGGAATTCAACTTCTTCCTGGTTTAGTCTTGGGAGGGTGTATGTGTCCAGGAATTTATCCATTTCTTCTAGATTTTCTACTTTATTTACAGAGAGGTGCTTATAGTATTCTCTGATGGTAGTTTGTATTTCTGTGGGATCAGTGTTGATATCCCCTTTATCATTTTTTTATTGCGTCTATTTGATTTTTCTCTATTTTCTTCTTTCTTAATCTTGCGAGCGGTCTATTAATTTTGTTGATCTTTTCAAAAAACCATCTCCTGGATTCATTGATCTTTTGAAGGGTATTTTTGTGTCTCTATCTCCTTCAGTTCTGCTCTGAACTTAGTTATTTCTTGCTTTCTGCTAGCTTTTGAATGGTTTCCTCTTGCTTCTCTAGTTCCTTTAATTGTGATATTAGGGTGTCAATGTTAGATCTTTCCTGCTTTCTCTTGTGGGCATTTAGTGCTATAAACTTCCCTCTACACACTGCTTTGAATGTGTCCCAGAGATTCTGGTATGTTGTGTCTTTGTTCTCGTTGGTTTCAAAGAAGATCTTTATTTCTGCCTTCATTTTGTCATGTACCCAGTAGTCATTCAGGAGCAGGTTCTTCAGTTTCCATGTAGTTGAGTGGTTCTGAGTGAATTTCTTAATCCTGAGTTCTAGTTTGATTGCACTGTGGTCTGAGAGACAGTTTGTTATAATTTCTGTTCTTTTACATTTGCTGAGGACTGCTTTACTTCCAACTATGTTGTCAATTTTGGAATAGGTGTGGTGTGGTGCTGAAAAGAATGTATATTCTGTTGATTTGGGGTGGAGAGTTCTATAGATGTCTATTATGTGTCCTTGGTGCAGAGCTGAGTTCAATTCCTGGATATCCTTGTTAACTTTCTGTCTCATTGATCTGTCTAATGTTGACAGTGGGGTGTTAAAGTCTCCCATTATTATTGTGTGGGAGTCTAAGTCTCTTTGTAGGTCTCTAGGGACTTGCTTTATGAATCTAGGTGCTCCTGTTTTGGGTGCATATATATTTAGGATAGTTAGCTCTTCTTGTTGAATTGATCCCTTTAGCTTTATGTAATGGCCTTCTTTGTCTCTTTTGATTTTTGTGGGTTTAAAGTCTGTTTTATCAGAGACTAGGATTGCAACCCCTGCTTTTTTTTTTTTTTTCCATTTGCTTGGTAGATCTTCCTCCATCCCTTTATTTTGAGCCTATGTGTGTCTCTGCACGTGAGAAGGGTCTCCTGAATACTGCACACTGATGCATCTTGACTCTTTATCCTATTTGCCCGTCTGTGTCTTTTAATTGGAGCAGTTAGCCCATTTACATTTAAGGTTAATATTGTTATGTGTGAATTTGATCCTGTCATTATGATATTAGCTGATTAGTTTGCTCATTAGTTGATGCAGTTTCTTCCTAGCATTGATGGTCTTTACAATTTGGCATGTTTTTGTAGTGTCTGGTACCAGTTGTTCCTTTCCATGTTTAGTGCTTCCTTCAGGAGCTCTTGTAAGGCAGGCCTGGTGGTGACAAAATCCCTCAGCATTTGTTTGTCTGTAAAGGATTTTATTTCTCCTTCATTTATGAAGCTTAGTTTGGCTGGATATGAAATTCTGGGTTGAAAATTCTTTTCTTTAAGAATGTTGAATATTGGTCCCCACTCTCTTCTGGCTTGTAGAGTTTCTGCCGAGAGGTCCGCTGTTAGTCTGATGGGCTTGTGGGTAACCCGACCTTTCTCTCTGGCTGCCCTTAACATTTTTTCCTTCATTTCAACTTTGGTGAATCTGACAATTATGTGCCTTGGAGTTAATCTTCTCGAGGAGTTTCTTTGTGGCGTTCTCTGTATTTCCTAAATTTGAATGTTGGCCTGTCTTCCTAGGTTGGGGAAGTTCTCCTGGATAATATCCTGAAGAGTGTTTTCCAGCTTGGTTCCATTCACCTCGTCACTTTCAGGTACACCAGTCAGACATAGCTTTAGTCTTTACACATAGTCCCATATTTCTTGGAGGCTATGTTCATTTCTTTTTATTCTTTTTTCTCTAAACTTCTCTTCTTGCTTCATTTCATTCATTTGATCTTCAATCACTGATACCCTTTTTTCCACTTGATCAAATGGGCTACTGAAGCTTGTGCATGTGTCACGTAGTTCTCGTGCCACGGTTTTCAGCTCCATCAGGTCATTTAAGGTCTTCTCTACGCTGTTTATTCTGGTTAGTCATTCGTCTAATCTTTTTTCAAGGTTTTTAGCTTCTTTGCTATGGGTTCGAACAAACTCCTTTACCTTGGAGAAGTTTGTTATTACTGATCGTCTGAAGCCTTCTTCTCTCAACTCGTCAAAATCATTCTCCGTCCAGCTTTGGTCCGTTGCTGGGGAGGAGCTGCGATCCTTTGTAGGAGAAGAGGCACTTTGATTTTTAGAATTTTCAGCTTTTCTACTCTGGTTTATCCCCATCTTTGTGGTTTTATCTACCTTTGGTCTTTGATGATGGTGACATACAGATGGGGTTTTGGTGTGGATGTCCTTTCTGTTCATTAGTTTTCCTTCTAACAGTCAGGACCCTCAGCTGCAGGTCTGTTGGAGTGTGCTGGAAGTCCACTCCAGACCCTGTTTGCCTGGGTATCACCAGCAGAGGCTGCAGAACAGCAAATATGGCAGAATGGCAAATGTTGCTCTCTGATCGTTCCTCTGGAAGTTTTTTTCTCAGAGGGATACCCAGCCATATGAGGTGTCACTGGGCCCCTACTGGGAGGTGCCCCCCAGTTAGGCTACTCGGAGGTCAGGGACCCACTTGAGGAGGCAGTCTCTCCGTTCTCAGATCTCAAACTCTGTGCTGGGAGAACCACTACTCTCTTCAAAGCTATCAGACAGGTACATTAAGTCTGCAGAAGTTTCTTCTGCCTTTTGTTCAGCTATGCCCTGCCTGCAGTGGTGGAATCTACAGAGGCAGGCAGGCCTCCTTGAGCTGCGGTGGGCTCCACCCAGTTCGAGCTTCCAGGCCGCTTTGTTTACCTACTCAAGCCTCAGCAATGGGGGGCACCCCTCCCCCAGCCTCACTGCCACCTTGCAGTTTGATCTCAGACTGCTATGCTAGCAATGAGGGAGGCTTTGTGGGCATGGGACCCTCTGAGCCAGGCACGGGATATCATCTCCTGGTGTGCCATTTGCTAAGACTGTTGGAAAAGCACAGTATTAGAGTGTGAGTGACCCGATTTTCCATGTGCCATCTGTCATGGCTTCCCTTGGCTAGGAAAGGGAATTCCCCAATCCCTTGCACTTCCTGGGTGAGGCGATGCCTCGCCCTGCTTTGGCTCACACTCCGTGGGCTGTACTCACTGTCCTGCACCCACTGTCCAACACTCCCCAGTGAGAAGAACCCGGTACCTCAGTGGGAAATGCAGAAATCACCCATCTCTGCGTCACTCATGCTGGGAGCTGTAGACTGGAGCTGTTCCTATTTGGCCATCTTGGAACCTTCTGGATTCTTATACTATTGTCTGTAGCTCTATTATAAAACTCAACACATTACAGTCATCTTTTGGTATACAGGAGGGATTGGTTCCAGGACCTTCTGAGCATACCCAAATCTAGGCATACTCAAGTCCCACAGTTGGTCCTATGGAACCCCTGTATATGAGAAGTTGGCTCTTTATGTATGCAGCTTTTGCATCCCATGAATACTTCAATCCAGGTGTTGGGTTGAAAAAAATCTGTGTATAAGTAGACCTGTATAGTTTGAGCCCGTGTTGTTCAAAGGTCAACTGTATATCATAGCCATAGAAACAGACATCACTGCTTGTTGGATGAATGAACTAGGATAAAACCAGTGCTTAAATGAATTAAGGAAAAATATCAACTAAATTAAAAAAAAAAAAAAACACCAAAAACTTTACAGTCTAATCAGTTTGCTCATGCTTATTCCGTCTAATGCATTAACATGAAGTCATGGGCTGAGTTAACAGGAGCTGTAGGGAAAAAAAAGAGAAATAAGGTAAAAAAGGAGAAAGGGAAGGGAGGGAGAGAAGAAAAACAGGAGAAAGAGAGTGGGGAAGAAAAGGAAAAAGAACAGAAAAATGTTTTGGAGAATGGGATGATTTTTATTTAAAAATTATGTGCAAGTTTAATGGGAAGAAATATTCCCAAAGGGAAATTAGCAGATTTTAATGAAATAAATATGAAATTATAATAATTGTCCTATGTAAATTATTTCAATTGTCTTACATATGATAATGGAGATGTTGTATTAATTAAGTGAGTATGATTCTGATTCAGGTGGTCTGTAGACTATACTTTGAGAAACACTGAATTAAAAAATTAGTGTTGGTAAAACAAAACAGACAATAATAACAACAACGACAAAAACCGGGGCAGGGCACAGTGGCTCATGCCTGTAATCCCAGCATTTTGGGAGGCCAAGGTGGGGGGTGGTTCACTTGAGGTCAGGAGTTCAAGACCAGCCTGGCCAACATGGTGAAATCCTGTCTCTACTAAAAATACACACACACGAAAAAGCTGGGTATGGTGGCATGTGCCTGTAATCCCTGCTACTCAGGAGGCTGAGGCAGGTGAATTGCTTAAACCTGGGAGGTGGAGGTTGCAGTGAGCCGAGATTGTGCCACTGCACTCCAGCCTGGGTGACAGAAAACAACAGCAAAAACCTCTCCATAATAGAAGTACTAACTATGAAGTGAAAACATTTTTTATAGTAATTCTACCAAGTGTAATAATGCACTCTCCTAAGTTACCAAGCAGTGAAAACATCCCCATAGTTATATCCTGGGAGGAGTGGAAGTGAATTTGTTCCTTGGGGAAGAAAAGAGAGTCATTTACCCAGTTACATTAGTCCATAGTATTTAATTTTCTTACAGTCTAACCTAACCTCATCTTTAATACACAGACAGAAAACTAGGTTAATTATGAATAAGGCCAGAAACACATCTAACATTATAAACCTGTATTACTAATAAAAGTGGAGTTTGTTTGGCAGGAGAGACCAACTCTAATGATCAATTATTTGTCGAGATTGACACTTGCACCTGCGATGTAAACTTCTTAAGTCAGAAGTGAAACTATTTCTCTAACTCTCATTCTTCTTCTTGATTATTCAAAAAGGATCAAGAACCATCTGCACAGTAAGAAAGACTGCATCAAAGTTTGGAAAGAGCACAGGTGTAGGAGTCAAATTGTCCTGGGGTTGAACAACTATTTGTCCTTGAGCAAATTATTTAAATTCCCCGCACGTAGGTTTCCTCCTCTATTATACAGGCAATTGAAATATTTCTATCACAGGATTATTTTGGAATAAAAAGTGAAATAATGCATAGATTCTTTTGCAGCTTCTGTTTGTTATCAATGTTTCACTGAGCCTATGTTATAAAAATCATAAGATGTTTGTTTTACTTATTTTCCTTTCTTTTTGGCCTTTTCTGGCTCCATGTAAGAGTACTTGCACTTAGTCATTTCAGTAGAGGGTAGTCACGAATAATTGATAACTTCATATCTTGACCCCTGTGGGCTGCTCACAGATTAATCAACTTGTTTTTCTTTCAAAGAAAAATGATCCTTAGGTCAGTCAGATATCCTTGATGACATCAGAAGTTTGATGGACCCAGGGACCAAGCAGATTTGATCATCTGGGAATCTCACCTCCCGCATATCTACCATACTCATAAGAGCCCCCAGTTATGTTCAAAGACAGGCTGGACTTGTGAGTTTGCCTCTACTGTCCTCACACTTCATCCAAATCAAATAAACCTTTTTCTGCTTCTAAGCACTGATGTGTCAGTGCACTAGGTACTGAAACCTAGCTTTTGGGGTTCTACAACAAGTGCATGAGTCATTCACTCAGGATTAAACCAAATAACTTTAGTTACCTCTAGCAAAAAAAAAAAAATTCTTGAATGAAGCGAGTTAAATTACTTATGAAAGTTGTGTTTATCCTCAAATATTATCATCCCTCTTATTCTCTGTACTATTAACAAACGCAAGCAAAGCAAAAGTTAATCAAGAGCCATCATTTCATGCTTCAAATTTCATACAGTATATTATTCTTTGGCATAAATAAAGGACAAATGGGCATATTTTACCATCAGTATTTTTAATACAGAAAAATATGATGAAGTAACATTTTCTTTTAAAACTATGCTACTTATATTCAAAATGAAGACATCATTTTTAAAAAATTGAGAATATAAAATAACTATTCATCACACCTCACGGGTAAATCAATAAAATGCTCATGGAATCTGAAAGGATTCACACATCTGATTCAATTTGAACTAAACCTTGATCTTACTTGTAAAGGCCTAACAAATACCTTGGCCAGAATTTTGTTTCCAATTCTAAGCTACTGAAATTAGTTTCACTTCTCAGCAGAATCTGTTTTGTGGACTCAGCAGAAGCATTAACGTTCCATTTTTTAAAAAAGAAAATAATCAATATCCATAACACATAGGGAGGATGGGTCATTCTCCCATCTCTTAGGACATTTTACATAAGAAATAACACCACAGTTTGGATAAAAGAAAATTTCTACTCACTCCTCAAAAGAGCCAGATTTATGAGACTTTCAAATCTCACTAAACAACCGAAGTAGGGGAAAATGGTGAGAAAATGTCTCCTCTAAGGTTTAATTTTGTTTGTATTTGTTTCTATAATTGTGAAAAATATTCATCCATTTGCATGATCAACTATTATTTTAAAGCAAATAAAAGAGGCCAGCTACACCTGAATTTCCCACTGAACATTTTTAAACTTTGGAAAATGAGCATGGGTTTAAGTGAATAAATTAGTCTGAATATTGAGTCTAATGAAATAATTAAATTATTTAAATTATTTTTAAACTTCAGTAATTTTAAAGATTTGATCCATGCCAAAGAGGTTGAATTTGTTATTTTAGTTGAATACATTCAGTCAAAATCCAAACCTCTGGTAAAAATGTTATTTTAAGATAAGATAAGATATATATACATACACAACACACACACACACACACACACTATATAGAATTAGGTTTTAACCTCACAGATTTATACATACACATATTGTATATATAGCATAAATTATATTTTAGCTTCAAAATTGAAAAGATAATACCTTAGAACATTTATATATAGCAAATCAATGTGATTATAATATTCTCAGAATTATTTCCTGATAGCAATCACTCTCTGTCCACATCTTTCTTTCAAATTTGAAATTTTTGAGAGTTTAAATAGAAATACAAAGCCATCTTATCCAACGAAGAGTCTCTGAAGAGTCAGTTTTAGGTACAAGTGCAAATCCTCTGCTATTGCAACTTAGTGTATTTAAGAGGAGCTTAAATGAAAGAGTTGGAGGTGGGGAGGAAAGAGGGGCGTGAGCAGCACATGCTGCAGAGCTGGCTGCCTGAGTGCCCAGCTCCCATTCCAGTCTGCTGCTTACCATGTGTGACTGGGAAAGTGACTTAAATCTCTCCAAGTCTCATTTCCACATCAGTAAAATGGTAATAATAATGTCTTAAGGAGTTGTGGTGATTCGAGAAGATAAATTAGTACTTGGCGTTTACTTAGTGCTTGGGTTATAATGTTATTTTAAAAGACAGAGAATGGGCCCAGTGCGGTGGCTCACGCCTGTAATCCCAACACTTTGGGAGGCTGAGGCAGGTGGATCACGAGGTCAAGAGATCGAGACCATCCTGGCCAACATGGTGAAGCCCCGTCTCTACCAAAAATACAAAAATTAGCTGGGCATGGTGGCACGTGCCTGTAGTCTCAGCTACTCGGGAGGCTGAGGCAGGAGGATCGCTTGAACCTGGGAGGTAGAGGTTGCAGTGAGCCGAGATTGCGCCACTGCACTCCAGCCTGGTGACAGAGCCAGATTTCGTCTCAAAAAAAAAAAAAAAAAGAGAGAGAGAGAGAGAATGAAGGAAGAGTGTGAAGATGACACCCACGATCTTTACTGTCAATGACAACATGGAACCGGGAGGAAAGCCTAAAGTTTGCTCTTCTATTTCTATGCCCTTGGCCTCTCAATGGCACTCCAAGGTGGGTTAAAGCCAGGGACCGTGGTGAACTGTAATATTAGGGGCTGGAGATTCAGCACTCCAAAGGAAAGGTTAAACCCTACTGTTCTGTGAGGCATGTTGACCTTGGATTTCCTCTTGCTGGGTTGATTTTCTCTCTAGGAACTTGTCTCTTGTATGACTGGTGTGGTAAGAGAAGCCCCCAGGTGTCCTCTCGCTCCTCAGAGTACATCTTCCTATCCTCCTCTCTTGACGGCTCCTTCAGAATTGACCTTTCCCATCAGAATGCCAGCCCGTAGTCTAAAAAAAGGAGTTTCTGCAATTCACACGTGGTCTATCCTAGCTTACCAGGGCAAAACATTCCCTGTCAGAGTTTAAGGCCAAAGCAAGCCCTTACTAGTAAAATCAAAATATGTCAGGTTCTGGTAGCCTTTGGGTATAAGTAACATTAACATCAGTATTAAATATTCAAACACTGTTCCCCCAATAGAGACATGCAAAACTTTAACCCGTATATGGAGTCACATTCAAAGTAGTGTCTCCCACTTGACCTGATGTAATTGGCTTCCTGCAAGCCATTTGGAGGAGGCATCTGATGCTACTGCCCTCCAGGCAAATGCTGTTTTTTGCTGTGACTGCTTTGCAGACTCAGTTGAAACATGTACTGTTTTATGCAGAAATACAGAGTCCACCTTTTCCACTCCACTTTATAAACTTCGGATTCCAGGACCCAAAGTAGAACTGCCCTGCCCTAAGTTTCACAAGGGCATTCCCCAAATGGCCTAGGTTTCCTAAACAGATGGCACAATATGTTCACGTTCTTGTAATACACACAGGGTGAGGTCCAGAGTGCCAGACATCAAACTTGATCAATGGGTACCTGTATATAAAGGGGTTTCAGGATATTTTTTTCATTTTTTCCTTTGCACTTTGACTTATTATTGGGAATATTAGTTCTAATTAGCTTACTTTATAACCAAAAAGAAAATACAGTTATATTCATTGAACTAAAAGGTTTTCTCACTGCTGTTCTCCCGCCAGTCTGGAGGACTCAGAACTAGTTCTGTAGGTCAGTTGGGGAAGAAATACTCTTCTGTCCTGCACTGTTATCATCACCACCTCAGGAAGAGCAGTGCAAGCCTCCTTTCTCCTTCTTTACAAAAATCCAAAGACAAAAATGGAATTACATACAGCACAAATTTTAAACTGGGACTATATCCACCAGACCCATTCAGTTGCCTCATTTAGGTGTTCAACTTCATATTTGTAACTTTACTTCATTATTCCTGGCTTTTTGTCACATTTCAATCTTATAACTGATTGGCTAGTCTTAGGTTTGGATCAACCATAAACTTGGTATGCACAATTTATGTTTCCTTATATACTATCAATAAAAGTATAGATCAAAGTGAATCTCAGAGTTCAATGGCCCACTATCAATGAATTTACTAATTGGGTCGTTCAAACAGATACAAATCCTCTTATCTTTACTATCATCCTGTATAATCTTTTTTCCTTCATTCATGATAGAGTGTCATGAGAAACTGTGCTAACTACCTTGCTAACTTAAGGTTAAATGAACCATTCTAGCAAGCCGTGAAATAAAGGAAAATTAACTTCATTTCTCATAATTTTGTCCTGAGAACACTACCTAACCATTATTGGTTACTGCTTTATTCTCTAAGTGCTACAAAATTCAATTGAGAATATCTCCAAAAATCAGAAACTGTCTAGAGTTTTTGACATTCACTTTATTGTCTTATTTCAAATCACAAACCTATTTGCCCAGCTCCACTCTCCTGACATCTCTTTGTTTACACGATTTCTGAAAAATAAACGTTGGTTTAAGCCATCACAATCCCATTTCTAAGTTAGAATACAAGATATATTGGACTTGGAGATGAGAACTTATCTGGAACACTCAAGATTCACCCACACATATTTTATCATTTTTATTTTACAGATTATTATCTTTGAACGGGTGTGCTCCATAACATTTTTGGACCCTGAACCAAGATTACAATTGGAGGTCCACATATCACATGATTTGCCACAAGTACATCTTTAAAACATCCTGAAAAGCCGAGTTCAAATTTAAAATTTCCAGGCCCTTCAGAGTTGTACGAACTCTTCCCACCACAGATCTGTCTGTACTAGACAGTTTCCACAACCCATGCACATATGTATAAACAACTTCTCCCACATGCAAGAAGCCACCCCAGGGAAATTGAACCCAGGGAAGAAGACTGAGTATGTCCTCAGATGTGCTTGGAACCATTTGGTCATGAATTCTGGAGCATGAACAGAAGAGAGGGCATGAGCTCCAGTGTGGAGAGGCCTCTCTTGTCCAGGCCTAAAAATGGAACTGCCTTTGCAGTTGAATGGTGCATCTTTCTCATTGCTGTCTACCAATGCCAATCTTTGATTCTTTTATTGTTCTTGATAATTTCCCTCTAAATATATCTGGAAATTGATGTTTCCTTCAGAATTTTTCTTTTTATACTTGAAGTTCTAGGGTACATGTGCACTACGTGCAGGTTTGTTACATAGGTATACATGTGCCATGTTGGTGTGCTGCCCCCTTTAACTCATCATTTACATTAGGTATATCTCCTAATGCTATCCCTACTTCCTCCCCCCACCCCATGACAGGCTCCAGTGTGTGATGTTCCCCACCCTGTGTCCAAGTGTTCACATTGTTCAAATCCCACCTATGAGTGAGAACATGCAGTGTTTGGTTTTCTGTCCTTGCGATAGTTTACTGAGAATGATGGTTTCCAGCTTCATCCATGTCCCTACAAAGGACATGAACTCATCATTTTTTATGGCTGCATAGTATTCCATGGTGTATATGTGCCGCATTTTCTTAATCCAGTCTATCATTGTTGGACATTTGGGTTGGTTCCAAGTCTTTGCTATTGTGAATAGTGCCGCAATCAACATACGTGTGCATATGTCTTTATAGCAGCATGATTTATAATCTTTTGGGTATATGACCAGTCATGGGATGGCTGGGTCAAATGGTATTGCTAGTTGTAGATCCTTGAGGAATCACCACACTGTCTTCCACAATGGTTGAATTAGTTTACAGTCCCACCAACAGTGTAAAAGTGTTCCTATTTCTCCACACCCTCTCCAGCAACTGTTCTTTCCTGACTCTTTAATGATTGTCATTCTAACCGGTGTGAGATGGTATCTCATGGTGGTTTTAATTTGCATTTATCTGATGGCCAGTGATGATGAGCATTTTTTCATGTGTCTGTTGGCTGCATAAATGTCTTCTTTTGAGAAGTGTCTGTTCATATCCTTTGCCCACTTTTTGATGGGGTTGTTTGATTTTTTCTTGTAAATTTGTTTAAGTTCTTTATAGATTCTGGGTATTAGTCCTTTGTCAGATGGGTAGGATGCAAAAATTTTCTCCCATTCTGTAGGTTGCCTGTTCACTCTGATGGTAGTTTCTTTTGCTGTGCAGAAGCTCTTTAGTTTAATTAGATCCCATTTGTCAATTTTGGCTTTTGTTGCTATTGCTTTTGGTGTTTTAGTCATGAAGTCTTTGCCCATGCCTATGGCCTGAATGGTATTGCCTAGGTTTTCTTCTAGGGTTTTTTATGGGCTTTAGGTCTAACATTTAAGTCCTTAATCCATCTTGAATTAATTTTTGTATAAGATGTAAGGAAGGGATTCAGTTTCAGCTTTCTACATACGGCTAGCCAGTTTTCCAAGCACCATTTATTAAATAGAGAATCCTTTCCCATTTCTTGTTTTTATCAGGTTTGTCAAAGATCAGATGGTTGTAGACGTGTGGTATTATTTCCGGGGGCTCTATTCTGTTCCCTTGGTCTATATCTCTGTTTTGGTACCAGTACCATGCTGTTTTGGTTACTGTAGCCTTGTAGGATAGTTTGAAGTCAGGTAGTGTGATGCCTCCAGCTTTGTTCTTTTGGCTTAGGATTGTCTTGGCAATGCAGGCTTTCTGTTGGTCCCATACGAACTTTAAAGTAGTTTTTTCCAATTCTGTGAAGAAAGTCATTGGTAGCTTGATGGGGATGGCATTGAATCTATAAATTACCTTGGGCAGTATGGCCATTTTCACAATATTGATTCTTCCTATCCATCAGCATGGAATGTTCTTCCATTCATTTGTGTCCTCTTACTTCGTTGAGCAGTGGTTTGTAGTTCTCCTTGAAGAGGTCCTTCACATCCCTTGTAAGTTGGATTCCTAGGTATTTTATTCTCTTTGAAGCCATTGTGAATGGGAGTTCACTCATGATTTGGCTCTCTGTTTGCCTGTTATTGGTGTATAAGAATGCTTGTGATTTTTGCACATTGATTTTGTATCCTGAGACTTTGCTGAAGTTGCTTATCAGCTTAAGGAGATTTTGGGCTGAGACAATGGGGTTTTCTAAATATACAATCATGTCATCTGCAAACAGGGACAATTTGACTTCCTCTTTTCCTAATTGAATACCCTTTATTTCTTTCTCTTGCCTGATTGCCCTGGCCAGAACTTCCAACACTATGTTGAATAGGAGTGGTGAGACAGGGCATCCCTGTCTTGTGCCCGTTTTCAAAGGGAATGCTTCCAGTTTTTGTCCATTCAGTATGATATTGGCTGTGGGTTTGTCATAGATAGCTCTTATTATTTTGAGATACGTCCCATCAATACCTAGTTGATTGAGAGTTTTTAGCATGAAGGGCTGTTGAATTTTGTTGAAGGCCTTTTCTGCATCTATTGAGATAATCATGTGGTTTTTGTCTTTGGTTCTGTTTATATGATGCATTAAATTTATTGATTTGCATATGTTGAACCAGCCTTGCATCCCAGGGATGAAGCCCACTTGATTGTGGTGGATAAGCTTTTTGATGTGCTGTTGGATTTGGTTTGCCAGTATTTTACTGAGGATATTTGCATCAATGTTCATCAGGGATATTGGTCTAAAATTCTCTTTTTTTGTTGTGTCTCTGCCAGGCTTTGGTATCAGGATGATGTTGGCCTCATAAAATGAGTTAGGGAGGATTCCCTGTTTTCCTATTGATTAGAATAGTTTCAGAAGGAATGGTACCAGCTCCTCTTTGTACCTCTGGTAGAATTCAACTGTGAATCCATCTGGTCCTAGATTTTTTTGGTTGGTAGGCTACTAATTATTCCCTAAATTTCAGAACCTGTTATTGGTCTATTCAGGGATTCAACTTCTTCCTGGTTTAGTCTTGGGAGGGTGTATGTGTCGAGGAATTTATCCTTTTCTTCAAGATTTTCTAGTTTATTTGCAGAGAGGTGCTTATAGTATTCTCTGATGGTAGTTTGTATTTCTGTGGGATCAGTGTTGATATCCCCTTTATCATTTTTTATTGCATCTATTTGATTCTTCTCTTTTCTTCTTCATTAATCTTGCTAGTGGTCTATCAATTTTGTTGATCTTTTCAAAAAACCAGCTTCTGGATTCATTGATGTTTTGAAGGGTTTTCTGTGTCTCTATCTCCTTCAGTTCTGCTCTGATCTTAGTTATCTCTTGCCTTCTGCTAACTTTTGAATGTGTTTGCTCTTGCTTTTCTAGTTCTTTTAATTGTGATGTTAGGGTGTCAATTTTAGGTCTTTCCCGCTTTCTCTTGTGGGCATTCAGAGCTATAAATTTCCCTCTACACACTGCTTTAAATATGTCCCAGAGATTCTGGTATGTTGTGTCTTTGTTCTCATTGGTTTCAAAGAACATCTCTATTTCTGCCTTCATTTCGTTTTGTACCTAGTAGTCATTCAGGAGCAGGTTGTTCAGTTTCCATGTAGTTGAGTGGTTTTGAGTGAGTTTCTTAATCCTGAGTTCTAGTTTGATTGCACTGTGGTCTGAGAGACAGTTTGTTATAATTTCTGTTCTTTTACATTTGCTGAGGAGTGCTTTGCTTCCAACTATGTGGTCAGTTCTGGAATAAGTGTGATGTGGTGCTGAGAATAGTGTATATTCTTTTGATTTGGGGTGGAGAGTTCTGTAGAAGTGTATTAGGTCTGCTTGGTGCAGAGCTAAATTCAATTCCTGGATATCCTTGTTATCTTTCTGTCTCGTTGATCTGTCTAATGTTGACAGTGGGGTGTTAAAGTCTCCCATTATTATTGTGTGGGAGTCTAAGTCTCTTTGTAGGTCTCTAAGGTCTTGCTTTATGAATCTGGGTGCTCCTGTATTGGGTGCATATATATTTAGGATAGTTAGCTCTTCTTGTTGAATTGATCCCTTTATCACTATGTAATGGCCTTCTTTGTCTCTTTTGATCTTTGTGGGTTTAAAGTCTGTTTTATCAGAGGCTAGGATTGCAACCCCTGCTTTTTTTTTTTTCCATTTGCTTGGTAGATCTTTCTCCATCCCTTTATTTTGAGCCTATGTGTGTCTCTGCACGTGAGATGGGTCTCCTGAATATAGCAAAGTGATGTGTCTTGACTCTTTATCCAATTAGCTAGTCTATGTCTTTTAGTTGGAGCATTTAGCCCATTTACATTTAAGGTTAATATTGTTATGTGTGAATTTGATCCTGTCATTATGATGTTAGCTGGTTAGTTTGCTCATTAGTTGATGCAGTTTCTTCCTAGCATTTATGGTCTTTACAATTTGGCATGTTGTTGCAGTGGCTGGTACCAGTTGTTCCTTTCCATGTTTAGTGCTTCCTTCAGGAGCTCTTGTAAGGCAGGCCTGGTGGTGACAAAATCCCTCAGCATTTGTTCGTCTGTAAAGGATTTTATTTCTCCTTCACTTATGAAGCTTAGTTTGGCTGGATATGAAATTCTGGGTTGAAAATTCTTTTCTTTAAGAATGTTGAATATTGGTCCCCACTCTCTTCTGGCTTGTAGCGTTTCTGCCGAGAGATCAGCTGTTAGTCTGATGGGCTTCCCTTTGTGGGTAACCCGACCTTTCTCTCTGGCTGCCCTTAACATCATTTCCTTCATCTCAACTTTGGTAAATCTGACAATTATGTGTCTTGGAGTTGATCTTCTCGAGGAGTATCTTCATGGCGTTCTCTGTAGTTCCTGAATTTGAATGTTGGCCTGCCTCGCTAGGTTGGGGAAGTTCTCCTGGATAGTAACCTGAAGAGTGTTTTCCAGCTTGGTTGCATTCACCCCATCACTTTCAGGTACAACTATCAGACTTAGATTTGGTCTTTTCACCTAGTCCCATATTTCTTGGAGTCTTTGTTTATTTCTTTTTACTCCTTTTTCTCTAAACTTCTCTTCTCACGTCATTTCATTCATTTGATCTTCATTCACTGATACCCTTTCTTCCACTTGATCAAATCAGCTACTGAAGCTTGTGCATGTGTCACGTAGTTCTCGTGCCATGGTTTTCAGCTCCATCAGGTCATTTAAGTCGTTCTCTACACTGTTTAGTTAGCCATTCATCTAATCTTTTTTCAAGGTTTTTAGCTTTTTGCAATGGGTTCAAACATCCTCCTTTAGCTCGGAGAAGTTTGTTATTACCGATCGTCTGAAGCCTTCTTCTCTCAACTAGTCAAAGTTATTCTCCGTCCAGCTTTTTTCCATCGCTGGTGAGGAGCTGCTTTCCTTTGGAGAAGAGGCTCTCTGATTTTTAGAATTTTCAGCTTTTCTGCTCTGGTTTATCCCCATCTTTGTGGTTTTATCTACCTTTGGTCTTTGATGATGGTGATGTACAGATGGGGTTTTGGTGTGGATGTCCTTTCTGTTTGTTAGTTTCCCTTCTAACAGTCAGGACCCTCAGCTGCAGGTCTGTGGGAGTTTGCTGGAGGTTCACTCCAGACCCTGTTTGCCTGCGTATCACCAGCGGAGGCTGCAGATCAGCAAATATTGCAGAACAGCAGATGTTGCTGCCTGATCCTTCCACTGGAAGCTTCATCTCAGAGGGGCACCTGGCTGTAAGAGGTGTCAGTCAGCCCCTACTGGGAGGTGTCTCCCAGTTAGGCTACTCAGGGGTCAGGGACCCACTTGAAGTGGCAGTCTGTCCATTCTCAGATCTCAAACTCTGTGCTGGGAGAACCACTACTCTCTTCAAAGCTGTCAGAGAGGGACATTAAGTCTGCAGAAGTTTCTGCTACCTTTTGTTCAGCTATGCCCTGCCCCCAGAGGTGGAGTCTACAGAGGCAGGCAGGCCTCCTTGGGCTGTGGTGGGCTCCACCCAGTTCAAGCTTCCAGGCTGCTTTGTTTACCTACTCAAGCCTCAGCAATGGCGGGTGCCCCTCCCCCAGCCTTGCTGCCACCTTGCAGTTCAATCTCAGACTGCTGTGCTTGCAGTGAGTGAGGCTCTGTGGGCATGGGACCCTCCAAGCCAGGTGCGGGATATAATCTCCTGTTGTGCCGTTTGCTAAGGCCGTTGGAAAGCACAGTATTAGGGTGGGAGTGTCCCGATTTTCCAGGTACCATCTGTCAAGGCTTCCCTTTGCTAAGAAAGGGAATTCCCTGACCTCTTGCACTTCCTGGGTGAGGCAATGCCCCGCCCTGCTCTGTGGGCTGCACACACTGCCTGACCAAGCCCCAGTGAGATGAACCCAGTACCTCAGTTGGAAATGCAGAAATCACCTGTCTTCTGCATCCCTCACGCTGGGAGTTTCAGACTGGAGCTGTTCCCATTCGGCCATCTTGGAACTTCTCCTTTAGAATTTTACATAATGCTTATTCTGGGCTTTCTCCCCTTGAACATTCTTATGGATTTAAGGACCTCTTCTCACTCACTCTTCTTCATTATTTACCTCACTTTCAAATTTTATATATGACTCCCCTCATAAAATTAGACACACAGATAACTACAACTGCTTTATACTATTTTCCAGAAGAGTTGATACACACCAATTAATATCTAAGTATCTGGCTTCCAATCCTCCAGCAACCATTCACTAGCAATGTCATCTCAAGCTCTCTGGCTACATTTTTATTTTGTGCAAAATAAAAATCATGATAATTGTCATGGTATTTTCACATGATTGTTTTAAGGATAAAATTAGGAGAATATATGAGAAAGTAATATTTGTATACTATAAAATGTCACATAAATGATTGGAATTATTGTGGCTACCACTATAAACTTATTCTTAATGATTAAATAGCATTGCTCTTCAATTCCCTGTTCACCTACTTTTGGAGAATCAACTTTCTATTTTATTTAAAAATTCATCTGTTTATTCTTACAATACATGAATATTATTTAACTATCAACAGGAGTGTGGAGCTGTTCTTACTGACCTATTTATTAATGTGGAATACCAATTAAACCAAATGAACAAATAACAAAAATTCAGAAGGACAGAAATATTACTAATAAGCCTCCATGATTCTACTCTGATTTATCCTGTGCCACATATATTATTATTTATGCTAAAACAATCTATGTATTTGCAGTTAATTTAATTTTTTATTCATATTTGTTGCTACTGATCCTGAACTTAATTGTAAGTTCCTTGAGAAAAAGGTTTTCTTTAATATGTCCTTGCCTCCCTCTCTTTTACAACAGAGTGCTTAGAATATAACTTCTTTGTAAATGCTGATGAAACCAACAGAATTTAAACACAAAGACGATCTTCCACATTCTACAACATGGACTTTAGGTCTCCTGGTCCCGACTAAAGACATCTGCAAATAAAAATGAATATGTATACAGGAAAATTTGCCTTTCAAATATTTGGCAAAGATTTCTGGGTGCCTGTCCAAGATATTTTTGGTTATACATTCCCTGATAGTCCTTCACATTTCTTGTGACTAGTAAACTATGGAGTTTGTCCAGGGAAGGTTTTCTTAGTTGCTCCTTACATTGGATGACCAATATTTATAAAGGAGGAAGCTCAACTGCGTCATTTCCATAGCTACAGACCAAAATATATCTGTTTTCTAATTTCATTCATGAACTTTTTCCTAACCACTCATGCTATCTCAAGCATAGAGTTAATTTGATGTTTCTAACTAACCCTGATATAATAAACATTGAAAAGTTAATAATGCTCAGTGTTTACATAATCACTTAATTTAGGAAAAGATGTTTATTTTGTTACAGTCCATTACCATCTGGGACTAACAGGGCAATTTTGCTATGATGCCACACACTTGGCCCCTTTTTCTCTCACAAAGGTTCCATAAAAGGTGGCAACACTTTACTAGAAGATGCCTAGAATAAAGAAGTTATTTTATTTTATTTTACTTTTTTTTTTGAGATGGAATCTCGCTCTGTCGCCCAGGCTGGAGTGCAGTGGCGCAATCTCGGCTCACTGCAAGCTCCGCCTCCCGGGTTCACGCCATTCTCCTGCCTCAGCCTCTCCGAGTAGCTGGGACTACAGGCGCCCGCCACCAAGCCCAGCTAATTTTTTGTATTTTTTAGTAGAGTCGGGGTTTCACTGTGGTCTCGATCTCCTGACCTCGTGATCCACCCACCTCAGCCTCCCAAAGTGCTGGGATTACAAGCGTGAGCCACCGCACCTGGCCAAGAAGTTATTTTAATATGTTAAAGCAAAGACAGAAAGGCAAAGTTAGACAAGACATTTTAAAACATTATCAACTTTTTTCTGCCAATTCTAACAATGCTAGAAGTAACAAACTGTAAAGCGTTTGCAATCTGGGGTATTTAAAATCTCAGCCTAATCCAAGTTTTAAGGAAAAGGTCTTTATGTGCATCCAAATAAATTTGTGTACAGGTGGCTATAAAGAAGTTCATTAATTACAAATGACTTAAAACATGATAGCAATGCTTCCTATTTAACTTTGGATAAAAAAGACATGGAACACATAAGAAAGAGAACCTTGAGAGGCAATGGAGGGAAGGCCTCCTGGCTTCTATTCCCCAGATTCTGCAAACCACTTGTCTGTTTAGTGTTGCTATAAAGGAATACCTGAGGCTGGGTGACTTGTAGAGAAGTTTATTTAGCTCGTGATTTTTCTGGCTGAAAAAGAGCTCGTCTGGTGAAAGCCTCAGGCTGTGTCCACTCATGGCAGGAGGCAAAGGGGAGCCAGTGTGTGCAGAGATCACACGGTGAGGGAGGGAGTGAGAGAGAAAGGGGGAGGGGTGCCAGGCTCTTTTCAACAACCAGCTCTCAAGGGAACTAATCAAGTGAGCACTCACTCATTAATGCGAGGACAGCACCCAGCTATTCATGAGAGATTTTCTCCCATGATCCAAACGCCTGCCATTAGGCCCCACCTTGTGCAGTGGGGACCAAATTTCAACATGACAACTGGGGGTACAAACATCGAAACTATAGCACCACTCTTTGAGAATTGCCTGATTAAGCTCTGAACTTTGCTCACAGATAAATATATAGGATCACTAGTTATAAGATCAGTCATTCTTTGAGCTGATAAAGGCCAGAGAGTCCTTTTGTGTAAAGCATTCCACTAAGTCCTTAAGGAAATGCTCAATGTCAAGTGTCTCCTGTTTATGCACTTTTATCTTAAAAGGAAAATGTACCCTTTATACTCCCTTTAAATTTGCCTCATTTCTAAGACAGTAGAATTTTCAGAATTCTCTTTACAATCATTGAAGCACAGCTTGAATCCCTGAAAGGTGTCAGTATGCATATGGGGACCAGGCATGGAGGGAAGTACAGTGTTCATTTGATGGGAAAGAGCTGTACAAGGTAAGCGTTAAGCTTTTGATTTAATCATGCTAAACATTCAGTCTTCATAATTTCAGTTACACAATATATTTTTGTCTGAATAATCTCTACTTGGCTTTGTGTTCTGTAAATATGATATTGCCAACTAAAAATTACTATCTTTTAAATACTATATGTGCTGGCTGACATTAGCAAAATATTGCCTGGCAGGTAATGGGCTTACCCTTATAACAAAAAATTTAAGGTGCCTGAGGGAATATCTAAATTGTTTAATGTGGCTTTATGTGTGATTCTCAAATGCAGACACCTCATACTTTCACTTACACGTATACCATTCTACAGCACTGATGAGAAATCATGTTTATAATTCATACATTAGTCATTGAAAATTAATTGTACATTTTAAATATATATTGCCAAGCTAAAATTGGCATCCAAATAAATGCTTAAATCACTAGTCTTCTAAGAAGCACTTTCCTCTGGTGAATGGGTTAAACTGCTGCTGTCAGATTGAATATAATTAGGCCTGCTGATATGCAAAGAATTGCTCTGTCAGGAAATGTCACCGTCATTGAGTACTGTTCCTTGTCTGCAATCCATTTTCTGTCTGGCTCAGAAAATTTTAATAACAGGTTGGAATTCACATGTAAAATTTTAACGAATTTTCATAAAAGTACCTTATTTCATTTTCATTTTGCTCTCATATAATCTTTGGTTGTCATAAAGTAGGACACTAAACACATCTTATTTCCTTAACTTTTATTGCCTTTTCTCCTTTGAAGGTAGACATTTAGGGTTCATTTTTTCCCTTAGTACTTTTCAAATTTTTAATGGAAGTTTAAATTTCATTGAAAATGACAAAAGAAGAGAGAGGGCAGTGAGATGCAGAAAGTTGAAGAAACACATGTGAGCAAAGTTACTTCCCCTATGTCTTCATACAACTAGTTCCTAAATTTTTAGGAACATGCAACTAGTTCCTAAATTTTTTTAATTGCCTCTAAACCGTAGAAATTGTGCTTTATAGAGTATTGTTAATCAGGGCCTACTGCTGTCAGGAGAGTCAGATGTTTCTATTACATAACCTGCTTCAGTATAAATCTAGAATCTGTCTCCAGTGATTTCAAAATCCTTTGTAGGAAACGTGAGGTCTGAAGAGCAGAGATATTTTAATCTCGTCTTTTAGTTAAAGTATATAATTTTGAAAAAGGAAAGATGATATTGGGTTTGAAAAATTGGTTTCACAGAGTAGAAGAAAAGGACAACACTTCCTACATTAGGTTCATGACACAAAATTAAGGACTCCTGGCAAGTGGCAGTGAAGAATTAAGAAGAGTGCTTTGTGAGGAAGACCATTAATCAAGGAGCTCTTAAAGGAAATTTGAGGGACTGAGGGAAATATAGAGTTGGAATTGTGAAATGTTCATGGACAGAAACAAAAGAGGGTGGTTGCTGATATTTGGATATTCTGGAAGGAATCAACAAGAAGGTGGATAGGATGTTGTCTGTGGTTTCTAATGTTTATAAAGTAATGCACAGAGAATGAATAATAAATGGCCTTGAAATTTTAACACAAGAAGAGAAATTAAACACAAAGTTTCACTGAGACTTAGAGGGATGTAATTGACTGGGATATAGCAATGGGAAGGTGAATCTTGTTCAAAGCAAAGTGCTCTAATTGATGGGAAATAAAATAGCATTTTATTATGAAGAATGGGAAAACAGAATCTTATGTTTACAGATTTTTAGAAGTAAATTTAGCCAATTCTTTTCAAATTCTTCATATTACAGAAGATAGACTAAAGTCTAGAGAGATCTGCATGTCCCTTAAACACAAATTATTATAGTCAGGGAGGGAGGGTGGATAATTATACCTTCACAACGACCACAGAGGAGCAGTATACACTGGTGAAGAGTGAGGTGAGACAGGGAACAAGCTATTTAGAGATTTTCCAGAAAACATACAATCTGATATAATCTGAATTTAACTTTTTGACAATTTGTTTCTTAGAAGAGAGAGAGTATAATCAGGAGTGCTGCTGCTCGTAAGTTAATTCTGACCAAGAAAAAAAATGAACTGATAATTTAATTGAAGTCCAGAATTACTTAGCACATAACTTATTATTACAGACTCCTGAAAAACAGAGAAATTTGTTCCCCGCAATCCACTTTTCCCTGCTTGTGCTAACCTGACTGCTTAGAAGCATCGTCATCTGTCTTTAGTTGGAGAGTTGATTGATATACCATTGTGTTATCTCTTTAGATATTCAGCCGCTTGATGGAATGGGAAGGAAGTCCAGATACGGGGAGGGCCATGTAACTTCTCATCTAAACAGAGACACTTGTGAGAGTGAATGAGTATGCTAACTGAATAGACATAATCTAGCTTGTCCTGGACAAATCAGGAAATATGGGCATAGATATTTATGGGTGGGGGAGGGAAACATGTTTTCTATTTCTTCTCTCATGTGAAATTAAGAAGACCATTAGTCAATTTTCTATCTCTACCTTTCTGCTTGTTCTAGCCTTCACACTAATTTGTGAGTCCCAGGATTCTTCCATAGTCAATCCCCTACGGTCCTGCTAGTTTCCTGCTTATCAGGGCTGCTGGGACCACCCTGTGCTGCTGCTTTAAAATGCTGGACATTTGAGGAACTGAGGTCAAATAACACATTTCTCATTTGCCTTTCAGCTGAATAATGGAAAAGATAGTATAAATTTACAGGAACCAGCTCTCCTGCTAAAGATAGTTGAGGAAGACTCCACATACTCAGATGGACAGAAAGGGGGACCAAGAAAATCCACCTACACGATCCAAAAACTCCTTTTTCACTTCAGAAAATTTGAAAAGAAGGTGGTGATTGTCATGGTGGGAGAGCTAGGGAGACAACAATAGCCTGTGACGTAAGAGTAAGAGAGCGTAGCCCTTGGGATGCGGAGGAGGCAGCAAATTTGGAAAGGGTCTACTACAGACTACAGAAATAGATTTTTGAAAGCATATGTTTTGGGCTTGAAATACATTTAAACATGGCTTTCATGAGGAAATAGGAAAACACAGCAGGAGTGATAATAAGAGGGGGACCAACCAAGAGTGAAAAAAAGTTAGCTGAGAAAAAAAAAAGAATGTGTTGATATGATTTTTAAAAAATGGAGAGCAACTAAAATTCAATAGCAGAGTATTAATCTTCACTGGAAATACTGCAAAAAGATAACATAACGCAGAATTTTAATTGGTGACATAGAGGACGACAATGGAAAGTAAACTACAAATATAAAGAATGCATAATATGTTAAAACTATGGAAAATGGCATAATTAAGAATGAGTAAACCTTAACGATAGTCAAAAACAAACTTAGAAACAATGAAAATAACCAACACTGAATGCCTATTACATAATAAACACTGAAGCTCAAAACAATTCTATTTGTTGTTACACTACTATATGTACTTTATAAAGGAGAAACCGAGGAACAGAGAGCGCAAGTAATATCCCTAGGTTCACAAAGAAAGTGGAAGAGCAAGGTCTTCATCTTAAGCAGTCTGGCACCAGAGCCCCATGCTGTACCTGTAACCATTATGTTATCACGTCCTGCAAAGGCAAAATAAAAATTCTTAAACTATAATAGATTACAATTTAGCTATTGTAAAAAAGGATGAGAGTATCTAATATAAAACCTTTTAAAGGATATTGTGTAAAGTTTATGATGAGATTAGCAAATATTTCTTGGAGAATAATTGGAGTTTTTAGGACACAAAAACTTACATTCAGACAATAAAACAAAACAAAATAAAATATATCATCTAACTAGAACAAAGTTCTGGTTGATTTCACGTTTTCCTAAACACTAAATTGTAGAAAAAAAGAAAATAATACATACACTTCTTTTTTTATTATTAATTTTTTTTTGCACACAAAAACAATAAACATTTTCTAAAAATACATACAAACAAAAAGATGCGTATCAAACATATTAGGAAGGTTGCACATGGGAAGTTGGGGAATAGAAATGGGGGGTGGGAGTTAAAATAAATGAGAGAGGGACTTTATATGGATCAGTGATAATAACTCAATCCTCTATTTGACAAAGAAGAGGGAGAAGGAAGAGGAAGAAAAAGAAAGTGGGATAAAGGATCAGAAAGGGAGGAAAATAGAAAAAATTAGAGTATGACTCCAGGGTAGACCTGTTTTGTTGTCACTGAGAATAATACATACACTTCTAAAAGATTAAGATTGTCATCATTTTTTCAAATGTCTTAAGAAGTTACCATTTGTAGATTTTGGCTATTAGTCCATTGTCGGGTGCATAGTTTGAGAATATTTTCACCCCTTCTGTGGGTTGTCTGTTTATTTTGCTGTGCAGAAGCTTTTTAGTTTAATTGGGACCCATCTATTTATTTTTGTTATTGTTGCATTTGAATTTAGGTTTTTGGTCACGAACTCTTTGCCTATGCCAGCATCTAGAAGAGTTTTATTAATGTTATCTTCTAGAATTTTTATGGGTTCAGGTTTTAGATGTAAATCTTTGATCCATCTTGAGTTGATTTTTGTACAGAGTGAGAGATGAGAATCTAGTTTCATTCTTCTACATGTTGCTTGCCAATTATTCCAACATCATTTATTGAATAGGGTGTCTGTATTAGTATGTTTTCACACTGCTGTAAGGAAATACCTGAGACTGGGTAATTTATAAAGGAAAGAGGTTTAATTGACTCACAGTTCTGCATGGATGGGGATGCCTCAGGAAATTTACAATCATGGCATAAGGGGAAGCAATTATGTCTTCCCAAGGCAGCAGGAGAGAGAGTGCTAGGAAGAGCGATGAAAACTGCCTTATGAAGCCATCAGATCTCATGAGAACTCACTCACTATCACAGTAACAGCAAGGCAGAAATCTGCTTCTATAATCTGATCACCTTCTACTAGGTTCCTCCCTCAACACCTGAGAATTACAATTCAAGATGTGATTTGGGTGGGGGCACAAAGGCTAACCATCAGTGTTCTTTCCCAACTTTATGTTTTCATTTGCTTTGTTGAAGATCAGTTGGCTGTAAGTATTTGGCTTTATTTCTGGGTTCTCTATTCTGTTTCATTGGTCTTTGTGCCTGTTTTTCTACCAGTACCATTCTGCTTTGGTAACTATAGCCTTGTAGTATAGTTTGAAGTCAGGTAATGTGATGCCTCCAGATTTGTTCTTTTTGCTTAGTCTTTCTTTGGCTGTGTGGGGTCTTTTTAGCTAAAAGGAACTCCAACAAATCACCAAGAAAAAAGAAATAACCTCATCAAAAAGTGGGCAAATGGCTGAGCCTGGGCAACATGGCAAAACTCCATCTCTACAAAAAATACAAAAATTAGCTGGGCATGGTGGCATGGACCTGTCCCAGCTACTTGGGAGGCTGGAGTGGGAGAATCACCCGAGCCAGGGATACTGAGGCTGCAGTGAGTTGAGACCATGTCACTGCACTTCAGACTCTTGCCTGGGTAACAAAGTGAGACCCTGTCTCAGAAAAAAAAAAAATAGTAGTGGGCAAACGATGTGAACAGACAATTCTCAAAAGAAGATATACAAATGACCAACAAATATATTAAAAAATGCTCAACATCACTAATTATCAGGGAAATGCAAATTAAAACCACAATGAGATACCACTTTACTCCTGCAAGAATGGCCATGATTAAAACATCAAAAAATAATAAATATTGGCGTGGATGTTGTGAAAATGGAACACTTTTACATTGCTGGTGGTAATATAAACTAGTACAACCACTATGGAAAACAGTATGAAGATTCCATAAAGAAGTAAAAGCAGAACTACCATTTGATCCAGCAATCACTCTACTGGGTATCTACCCAGAGGAAAATAAATCATTATATGAGAAAGACACTTGCACATTCATGTTTATAGCAGCACAATTCACAATTGCAAAAATATGGAACCAGCCTAAATGCCCATCGACCAACAAATGGATAAAGAAAATGTGGTATATATACACCATGGAATACTACTCAGCCATAGAAAGGAACAAAATAATGGTATTCTCTGCAACCTGGATGGAGCTGGAGACCATTACTCTAAGTGAAGTAACTCAGGAATGGAAAACCAAATATTGTATTATTATATGTTCTCACTTATAAGTGGGAGCTAAGATATGAGGACCCAAACGCATAAGAACAATCTAATGGGCTGGGAGCAGTGGCTCACACCTGTAATCCCAGCACTTTGGGAGGCCGAGGTGGGCAGATCACGAGGTCAGGAGATCGAGATCATCCTGGCTAACATGGTGAAACCCCGTCTCTACTAAAAATACAGAAAAATTAGCCGGGCGTGGTGGCAGGTGCCTGTAGTCCCAGCTACTGGGGAGGCTGAGACAGGAGAATGGCATGAAACCGGGAGGCGGAGCTTGCCGTGAGCCGAGATCGCGCCACTGTACTCAGCCTGGGGAACAGAGCAAGACTCTGTCTCAAAAAAAAAAAAATAATAATAATAACTTAGTGGACTTTGGGGACTAAAGGGAAAGGTAAAGACGGGGGTGAGGGATATAAGACTACACACTGAGTACAGTGTTCACTGTTCAGGTGATGGATGCACCATAATCTCAGAAATCACCAGCAAACAACTTACCTATGTAACAAAAACCACCTGTTACCCTAGAACTATTGAAATAAAAATATTTACATAGTGATAGTAATTTAAATGCTGATTATTGGTTTTAAAGATTTAAAATGATTCTATGAACAAAAAAGGAGAAAGACTTAGTTCTTATTGTAGATCAGACTAAGAATGTTAATTATTGAAAATCTAAAAGAAAAAAGACAATGGTGAGAAAAGCTAGAGGAAAGGATAGGGATATCAATATACCTAACCTATGTAAGAGAGAATAAAATAATTGACTATAGCTGATGGAACAAAAAAGAGTTACCATTTAATTTATCAGGAAGACAATTTTAAATGAACTGTTTAAGAGTTTCATAATTATATACCTCTCCATTTAAAAAAAACTGAGTTCAGTTTAAAAAACACTGAATAATTAGGAAAGATTGAGATTTAAAAAATGATGGTAAATATAACCAATATATATTCATATATGGTTATAAAATATAATATACATATTAAAATTCATTTTTGACCTTGCTTAACATCCACCACACATATGCACATACATACAAGAATCTCTTTATTCTTCTTTTGAACAAATGTTTTTTTTTTCTTTCAGTTAGCTTTTCTCAAAGTATACTTATGGAATACTTTTACCTCCTTCCCTCCAAAACAAACAAACAAATAAAATTCAAAGGGCAATTTTTTTCTCTAGAGATTCCTGTGCTAGTTGGTAAAAAACAGACACAAAACCTGAAGATTGAAAAAAAAAATACTACTACTGACAAATTTACGTTCAAACCTCACTTATAAATGCAAAAAAACCTAGATAAAATATTAGTAAATAAAAACACAGCAATTTATCAAAAGAATAATACATGGTCAAAAAGTAGGGTATATTTTAAGAATACAAGATTGCTTAATATTAGGAAATATATTCATAGAATACATCTCATCAATAAGTTAAATAAGAAATTGTGAAAGATACTAGAATTGCATTTGCTCAATTCAACATACATTCTTTGAATCTTAAGTTAGTAATTAAAACATTCTTCCTTTTTATGATAAAGAATTTCAATCTGAAACCATAAGTCAAAATAATACTGAATAGTAAAATATTAGTGATATTCCCATTTATATCAGGAATAAGACAAGGGTAACTGTCCTTACTGAGTTTTTTTTTTTTTTTTTAGATTCACTCTCAGAAGTAACTGATCAACAGTTTTTATTTTGTTTATGCTTTTAGTTGTTTGTTCTGCTGCAAGACATCCACCTACTTTCTACCTCTGAGGGAAATAATTATGGCCCGTGGGTGAAATGGTGCTTAAGACAGAGAGAGAAGATTCTTAACATAAGAGAAGTATCTTTCTTATGTTATGAGAATAACCATATATGAAATATAATGAAAAACACCTGATTCATAGCAACAATAACCATTATCAAATATACAGACATATGCTAATCAAAAATGTGTAACACTATGAAAACAATTACAAAATTTTATGGAGAGAAACAACTTGAGTAAATTAAGGCACAGAGTAAAGCTAGATAAAACAGTTATAAATTTCAATTTCAAAATTGAAAAAATAGAGAAATTTGCATATATCAGAGGCAATTTAGGGAGTAAATGCTAATGAGGAAGAGAAAAGATTGTGAACACAGGAATGAGAGACTAAGACTGTAAATCTTCGTTTAGTAACTTAGATGACGATTTTAAGAAAAGCTGCTAAATAAGTATTTTTTATGTGTAAAAGGCAGTCTGCAATGCAAACCTCCTACTAAGGCTCCCCTATGAAGTACTATACAACAGGGGTCCCCAACGCCTGGGCCATGGATTGGTACTGGTTAGTGGCCTGTTAGGAATCTGGCTGCACAGCAGGAGGTGAGCTGTGGGCAAGCTTCCTCTGTATTTACAGCCACTTCCCATCGCTAGCATTACTCCCTGACCTCCACCTCCTGTCAGATCATCATCAGCATTAGAATCTCATAGTAGCATGAACCCTGTTGTGAACCCCACATGTAAGGGATCTAGGATGTGCACTCCTTATGAGAACTGAATGCCTGATGATCTGTCACTGTCTCCCATCACCCCCAGATGGGACCATCTAGTTGCAGGAAAACAAGCTCAGGACTCCCACTGATTCTACATTACGGTTGGTTGTATAATTATTTCATTATATATTATGATATTATAATAATAGAAATAAAGTGTACAATAAATGTAACATGCTTGAATTGTCCTGAAACCACCCCACCCCCTTGCCCTGTCTGTGGAAAAGTTTTCTTTCATGAAATCTGTCCCTGGTACCAAAAAGGTTGGGGACCACTGCTATGCACCACCAAAGTTGAGTAGAATTTCTTTTGGGTGGGCGTGCAAAAAAGTGTTGAGTACTACTTCAAGTGCAGCATAGAGCAAAGGAGAGCTTGCTCACAGGGGAGAGGTAATGATAGGGTCACAATGATGTAAAAAAGAAAAAAAATCACTAATTATTTCCACATAATCACGGCCTACTAGAAAAACCCAAGAATAAATTGAAAATCGGTTACAATAATAGAGTTCCATGAGGTGGGTGTTGATAAAAGCTACAAAAAATCAGTATCTTTCTTATGTTATGGGAATAACCATATATGAAATATAAAGGAAAACACCTGATTCATAGCAGCAATAACCATTATCAAATATACAGACATATGCTAATCAAAAATGTGTAACACTATGAAAACAATTACAAAATTTTATGGAGAGAAACAACTTGAGTAAATTAAGGCACACAGCAAAGCCAGATAAAATAGTTATAAATTTCAATTTCAAAATTGATAAAATAGAGAAATTTGCATATAGAGATATTAAGACAACAATAATTTAATTAGACTAGTATAGTCTAGAAATCCCAACAGTATACACAAGTACGTACAAATATTTAGTATCTGATAAGACATCATTTCAAATAATAGAGATAGGGTTCTGGCTTTTGGTAATGGCAGAATGAAATGTCTTGTGAACCCTCCCAAGGATAATCATTATAAAAACCGAATAAAATATGATTTTCAAAAACTGATTTCCTGTATGTTAAGTGAAAGTCAGGAACAGAATGAAAAATTCCACATGATCTTACTCATATGTAAAATTCAAAAAAGTTGATCTCATAGATGTAGAGAGTACAATATCAGTTACTAGAGGCTAGAAAGCATAGGAGGTAAGGGAAATCAATCTATTAGTCAATGGGTATCAAATGATAGTTAGATAAGACGAATAAGTTCTAGTGTTCCATTACACAGTAGGGAGACTATAGTTAACAATAATATATTGTATAGTTTAAAATAGCTATAAGATCTCAACACAAAGAAATTATAAATGGTTGGAGTAATGGATATGCTAAGTGCCCTAATTTAATCATTACACATTGTATCAAAACCTCACACTCTACCCCATAAACATGTATAATTATTATGTGTCAATTAAAATGAAACTATTGGAAGGAAATGTAAAGTGACTAAATGCAAGCAGAAATCAGAGATGTAACCTCGAAAGACTATAACTATAATGGATAGTGGCTGAGTAGAGAGTCTAAGTATGACAGAACAGGTAGAAATTAGGGACAAAATTCAAGAAGCAAAAAAGCTGCAGAAAAGAGGAAACACAAAATCTGAGTATGAACTCTGTCCATATACCTGGCTGTCCAACAAGTGACAGATGTAAGGGGACAGCCTAGGCATAGAAAAAATAGGCAGGATAATAAAGAAATCTATCCTCAAAAGTCAGAATTTCACCAGGTGAGATTTGAAAGTTAACTCCTTTATTGATTGGGTGCATTCCAGAATATGCACTCAGCTCAGGAGGCAGAGAGCTGAAGTCTTATGAGGAGGACAAAGCTCAGGGGTGGAAAAGCAACTAAAATTTATGAATCAATAGAAGCAAGAGAACCACAGAAAGAATGTCTCCAAATTTGCATATAAACTCCGTCCATATCTTTGGCTGAAAATAAACCACACAGGCTCAGAAGACCCTCAGGGAGTCAGACTATAAAATTGGCAGCTTGACATTTAAAAAGCTAAGCAGAATATCAGCTACTGCATACCATGTGTAGACAAGTAAATAGTTTGGCTTTAAGCAAATTAATTACTTATCAGAACAAACAAAGAAACAAATAAAATAACCCCATGATTCTACAAATGACAAAACAGCACATATTGCCACTATATTATATAAAATGACCAATTTCAACCCAAAATTACTAAATATGCAAAGAATGAGTAGTGACCCATATTAAAAAAATAATGAAGCAAATGGAAAGTGCCTCCAAGTGAGCCTAGATGTTGGGCATAGCAAACAAAAACTTCAAAGCAGCTGGTCTAAATATGTTAAAAATGTTTAAAAATATGATCTCAATGAGTAAACAGATAGGAAACAACAGAAATAAAACTAAAAAGAACCGAAAATTACAACAAAAATCATTCTACAGATTAGATGTGGGGAAAAAAATCAGTGAGCTTGATGATGCGTTAATAACAGCTGTCCAATCTTAAGAACAGAGAGAAACATGATATTACAAAATAAATGAAACCTCAAAAATTAGGGACACGCCGGGGGTAGTGGCTCACACCTGTAATTCCAGCACCTTGGGAGGCCAAGGCAGGTGGATCACAAGGTCAGGAGTTCAAGACCAGCCTGGCCAACAGGGTGAAACCCTGTATCTACTAAAAATGCAAAACACTAGCCAGGTGTGGTGGTGGGCACCTGTAATCCCAGCTACTCAGGAGGCTGAGGCAGAGAACTGCTTGAACCCAGGAGGCAGACGTTGTAGTGAGCCGAGATCATGCCACGGCACTCCAGCCTGGGTGACAGAGCAAGACTCTGTCTCAAAAAAAAAAAAAATTGGGACAACATCATTTGGTCCAATGTACATGTAATTGAAGTCTAAGAAGAAAAAGGGAAAGGTAGAAGAAAGACAAAATAATCATTTGAGAAATAATGGTCTAAGCCTAGCCCCCACTTGATTTTAAAAAATCACACACACCTTAACTTACAGATTCAAGAATTTCAATTAACCCAAAGAAGGAGAAAATAAAGAGAATCATGACCAAGTTGTATTGTAACCACCAAAAGGAAGGAGGGAGGGAAGGAGGAATGGAAGGGGTATGAATGTTGAAAACAGCAAAAGAAAAATGACACATTATGTACATGGGAACAATGATATGTTTGTTGATTTATCTTCAGGAATAGTGGATGCCAGAATAGTTTAAACTAACACTTTCAATGCTGTTTGTTATAGGACATTCACTTCCATGCTTTTTAGAAGAAAGGTGCAATGAATGGTCCATGCCTAAGGGCTATGGAATTATACTCCCCATCATTGAAGATGAAATATTTACAAATATTATTTGGAATTCTTTTGTACATGTTTGTCTATTCTTCCTCATTTATTTATTTATTCAATTATTTATTTATAACAGTGTGGACTTACAGAAATTTATTTTATACTGTGGGTTATATTCCAACTGTTTATTTTACTTTGGTGCTCAGATTGCTCCAGCTTTGGTCATCTGGACCCCCCTCATTTGGTTCCTTTGTCATATCTCCATCTTTGACTGTTTTGAGCTCCTCCTTACTTTCTGGCACTACAAGATGATCCAAGCTTACCTGTTAACTTTATCAAATCTTTGTTTAGGGAGTGGTATAAACGTCACCTTAGAATACACACTTTTTATGTACTGATTTATTTTCAAATTCTCTAAATTCAGAGGAATCTGGTTTCTTCATTGCTCCAAGTTAATATAAAGTTGTGAGAGTTTTGTTGTGTTATGTATTCTAATAAAATACTGTACTTATCCGCTAGATGTTTGACTAGTCTAGTAACCGAATGCTTACTAACTGGAAGTCTACAGTTGATATGACTCAAGTGTATTCAAGTAACCTATTTTGGAAATAAATAATCTGACATGTATAAACCACTGTGTGCTAAGAACATAAATCAGCAAAGAAACACAATTTTTTGAGGTAGTTTTTTCATTAAGTTATTAAAAATGTCACTTGTTTTTCTCTCCATCCTGGCACAATGGGCCTCAGCTATGGAGAAAGAGAAAAATCTAATAGCACTTGCAAGACTTCTTGAGGGGCAAGGGTTGAAGGCTGTAGTCAAAGGCACTGCTATTAATCAGCTTTGCTTCAATCACACACCATTTTGTACTAGGGAAGCTTAGGAGGAGGATGTTTGGTTGAGCTGTCAGAAATGGCAATAATAAAAAAATTAAAAACTTTAAAATGTAATAATTAGATCTTTCCCACAAACTGTCAGATAAAAAATATGACCTATCTCTTCCCTCCATACTATTGGCTGATTAAATGATTGATTTAATTTAACACCAGGATAATTGCATTTTTCAGAGATTATCCTACATCATAGCTTTTTTGAGCTGACTTGCCTAAAAGTACTTATTGATTAAAACATTTAGTGAATACACTACTCAGACACTGAACATGTAGCACCTTATAAATTGATTTACATTTTTATACATATGTCTTATATCCTCTAAATGAGGGCTTGATTAGAGTCTGATCTGAAGTCAGTGACACATTCTTTAACCTCTGTGAACCTGGCTTTCCTTTTCAATAACTGTGGGTAACAAGCACCCACAAAGTCATTGTGAAAATTAAGTGATATAATTTGAAGTAAAGAGCTTACCACGTTACACCTGTTACAGATAAGTAATCAATATATGTTTATTTTTGTTTCATATATGGCTGACTCAATGAATGAATGTGACTTGGGCAGTCACACAAGGGCTTCTCATACTTAGAAATAACCTGTGCTTGGTTTCATACTCTTCTATTGCTCTACTGAATTTCCTAATAATTTTAGAATGAGGAGTCCTGCATTTTCATTTTACACTGGACCTTGTGAATTATGTCCTGGGTTCACCCAACTAAATTGTAAGCCATTTGAAGTCTGAGATGCTATAAATGACATTATATCCCTAATGTGTTTCTCAATTCTTAATTAGTTTCCAGTGTATGGAATGTAAAAATTCACATTTATTGAAAATAATAGTAGTGATTTGCTTAAGACAGCCAATATAGAGTTTCAATGGTAGATATAGAAGTCCTGCCTGAAAATCACATGCAAATATTTCACGCTTTGTCATCCATATGTCTTTTATTACCAATAAAAAATAATATATTCCAATCAAAGTGCTGTTATGCATATCTAAAATAATGCCATGATTCTAAGTCTAGAGTGTGTTTTTGGTTGTATATTAACAGGGGCTTAGAATTTTGGGTGGAGAAAATTCATTTAAAACAAAATCGTGGTGCAGTGGGGCCTTCTCCACTCCATGTCCAGGCAGATCTTCATACATCTGAAGCACCTGCTCACCTGGACCAAAAGCTGGAATCACCTACAGCTCCTTTGCATAGATCATGGTATAGCAGGGCCTTCTCCATCCCATGGCCAGGCTGATCTTCAGGCATTTAAATCACTGATTCACCTGGATCAGCAGCCTGATTCACCTCATTCTTCCTGTGTAGAGACTGTAGTTCAGTGGGGCCCCATGCTTCATGCCCAGGCAGATCTTCAGGCATTTGAAGCATCCACTCTCCCGAATTAGGAGATTAGGCATCCCCCACCCCTACAGAGAACTTGGGACTGAAGAACTTCCCCATCTCCATGCATAGGCCCAACTCTGGATGCTTAGTAGCCACCCACTGTAGCCCCCATTGGCATAAATGCTTGTACTTGCCACCAAGTGACTTAAAGATGAGCCTGCCTACTCTGGCCCCACCCATATTGGTCCCCTACAATGGGCTAAGCAAGGAGGTCAGAGCTCAGACCTCTGTGCACTACATGGATCAGCCCATTGCCTGGGGCAACAGAGACCTTCTCTCAATCAACAAGAATAAATTATATACCCATCTATGTTGGCTGCCTCTGGCTCTTACCCATCAGTGCAATCTACTGGCCTGTAGGTTGAACTGCAGAACCCAGTGTAAAACTGGTCAATGGAAGTGCACAGGCTATAGAAGCAAAACCAAAAGACCCTACCCAATATTCTCTACAGGCACTCAATTAGGGAGGAGGGCAAGAGGAAAATAATGATAATAATAATAATAATAGGAAAGAAAGAAAGTAAAAAAATCCTATCCACATGAAAATAATTACAAAATTAGTAGTGCCATAATCACTAGGTGAGAAGGAGCCAGTACAAGAATTCTGGCACCATAAAAAATGTGAATGTTGTGACATGACCAAAGGATCACATTAGCTCTAAAACAATAATCCCAAACTGGAATGGAAACTCAGAAATAAAAAATAAAGAATTCAAAGCATATATTGCAAAGAAGCTTAATAAGATTCAGAAAAAGTTTGAAAATTAACAAAAGGAAACTTTTAATCAATCCAGAAAATTTCTTAACATATTTAAAAGTAATCAATCAGAGCTTCTGGAATTGCAAAACTTCACTTAAGGAATTTTAAAATACATTTGAAAGCTTTATCAATAGACTACCAAGGAGAAGAAAGATTTTCAGAGATTAGGGACTGATCTTTCATACTAACACAGTTAGACAAAAATAAAGTCAAAAGAATTTAATAAAATGAACAAAGTCTTCGAGAAATGTGGGATTAGGTAAAGCAACCAAACCTATAAATTACTGGCATTCTTGAAAGCGAAGGAGAAAAAGTAAACAATCCAAAAAATATATTTGAGGAACTAATCCAAAAAAATGTTCCTAATCTTCCTAGAGAGGTAGACATCCAGGTACAAGAAATACAGAGAACACTTGTGAGATACTATACAAAATAAATATCAACAAGGCATACAGTCACCAGACTGGCCAAGATCAGCACTGAAGGAAAAAATCTTAAAAGGCAGCTAGAGGAAAAAGTCAGATCTTGAACAAATGGTACACCATCAGATTAACAACAGACTTCTCAGCAGAAACCTGATGAGCCAGAAGAGATTGGGGGCCTATTTTCAGCATTATTAAAGAAAAGAAATTCCAAACAAGATTTTCATGTCCCACTAAACTAAGCTTTGTAAGTGAAGGAGAAATAAAATCATTTCCAGACCAGCAATTGCTAAAGGAATTTGTTACCACTAGACCAGATTTACATGAGATCTTCAAAGGAATTCTAAACATGGAAACAAAAGAACAATATCTGCTACCACAGAAACAAACTTAAGTACATACTCTATAGTCTCTATAAAGCAACTACACAGTGTAAATTAATGCAACCAGCTAACAACTCCATGATAGAATCAAAACCTCACATATCATCATTAACCTTACATGTAAATGCTCTAAATGCTCCATTTAAAAGGTACAGATTGGCAAGCTGGATAAAAAAATTAAGACTCATTTTCCTGCTATCATCAAGAGACCCATTTCACACATAATGACACCCATAGGCTCAAAGTAAAGAGTTGGACAAAGATCTATTACACAAACAGAAAACATAGAAAGAGCAGAGGTCACTGTTCTTAATCGGAAAAAAATGGCTTTAAACCAACGACAGTACAAAAGGACAAAGAAGGCCCTTATATAAAGATCAAGGGTTCAATTCAACAAGAAAACTTAACTATCCTAAATACGTATGCACCCAACATTGGAGGATTCAGATTTATAGAACAAGTACTTCTAGACCTACAAAAAGACTTAGACAACCACACAATAATAGTGGGGGGTTCAATACCCCACTGATAGCACTAGACAGATCATCAAGGCAGAAAACTGACAAAAAAATTCTGGACTAAAATTTGACATTTGATGAATTGGACCTAATAGACATCTATAGACCACACCACCAATCAACCACAGAGTGTACATTCTTCTCACCTGCACATGGAACATAATCTAAGATGGGCCACATATTTGACCATAAAGCAAGTCTCAATAAATTAAAAAAAAATTGACTCATACGTGGGAACTGAACAATGAGAACATTTGGACACAGGAAGGGGAACATCACACACAGAGGCCTGTCATGGGGTGGGGGGAGGGGGGAGGGATAGCATTAGGAGATATACCTAATGGAAATGATGAGTTAATGGGTGCAGCACACCAACATGGCACATGTATACATATGTAACTAAACTGCACGTTGTGCACATGTACCCTAGAACTTAAAGTATAATAAAAAAATTGAAATCATTTCAACCATACTCTCAAACCACAGTAGAATAAAAATAGAAATCAATACGAAGAAGATCTCTCAAAACCACACAGTTATGTGGAAATTAAACAACTTTCTCCCAAATGACTTCTGAATAAACAACAAAGTTAAAGCAGAAATCAAAAAATTACTTGAAATAAATGAAAAGAGGGACACAATATATCAAAATGTGTGAGATGCAGCAAGAGGAGTGTTAAGAAAGTTTATAGCCCTAAAGCCTATGTCAGGAAGTTAGAAAGATTTCAAATTAATGATCTAACATCACACTTAAAGGAACTAGAGAAACAAGAACAAACTAATACCAAAGCTAGCAGAGGAAAAGAAAAAAAAAAAAAAAACTAAAATCAGAGCAAAACTGAATGAAACGGAGACCCAAAAATCCATACCAAATGATCAGGGAAACCAAAAGTTGATTCTTTGAAAAGATAAACAAGACTGATAGACCTGTAGCTAGATTAACAACAACAACAACAAAAAAAAAAAAAAAAAAAAGGAAAGAAAAGTAAAAGAAAAAGAAAAAAAAGAGAGAGAGAAGATCCAAATAAACACAATCAGGAATGATGAAGGTGACATTACAACTGCTCCCACTGAAATAAAAAAAAAAAATCTCAAGGACTGTTATGAACACTTCTATGCCCACAAACTAGAAAATCTAGAGGAAATGAATAAATTCCTGGAAACATACAACTTCCCAAAATTGAATCAGGAGGAAATTGAAACTGTGAACAGACCAACATTGAATTCTGTTATTGAAATAGTCATAAAAAACCTGCCAACCCAAAAAAGCCCCCGACCAGATTGATTCACAGCTGAATTCTACCAGACATACAGAGAAAACCTGGTACCAATTCTACTAAAACTATTCCAAAAAATCAAAAAGGGACTTCTCCCTAACTCATTCTGTGAAGCCAGTGTCACTCTGATAACAAAAGCTGGCAAAGACACAATGAAAAAAGAAAACTATAGGACAATATCCCTGAAGAATATTGATGCAAAAACACTCAACAAAACACTAACCAAATCAATGTGCACATCAAAAGTTAATTCATCATTATCAAGTAGGCTTTACTCCTGGGATGCAAGGTTGGTTCCACATACGCAAATCAATAAATGTGATTCATCAAATAAACAGAATTAAAAACAACACCCATATGTTCACCTCAATAGACGCAAAGAAAGCTTTCAATAAAACCTAACATCTCTTCATGATAGACACCCTCAATAAACTAGGCAAAGAAAGAACATACCTCAAAATAATAAGAGCCATCTATGACAAACACACAGCCAACATCATACTGAACAGGAAAAAGCTGGAAACGCTCCCTTAAGAATAGAAAGAAGATAAGGATGCCCACTCTCACTACTTCTATTCAATATAGTACTGGAAGTCTAGCCAGAACAATCAGGCAAGACAAAGAAATAAAAGGCATCAAATAGGAAGAGCTGATGATGCAGCTGTATATCTAGAAAATCCCAATGTATCAAAAGAATTCTAGAGTTGATAAATGACTTTAGTAAACTCCTAGGGAACAAAATCAACATACAAAATCAGTAGCATTTCTAAGCACCAATAACATCCAAGCTGAGAGCCAAATCAAGATGCAATCCCATTTGTAATAGAAACACACACACACACACACACACACACACACACACACAGAGAAAACCGAACAAAAACAAACAAAAAACACCAAGGAATACATACAACCAAGGAGGTGAAAGATTTCTGCAAAGAGAACTACAAAACACTGATCAAAGAAGTCAGAGATAACACAAATAAATGGAAAAGCACACAATGCTCATGGATTGAAATAACTGATATCATTAAAATGACCCTATTGCCCAAATCAATGTACAGATTCAATGCTATTCCTTTCAAACCACCAATGCCATCTTTTACAAAACTACACCAAAACTGTTCTAAAATTCATAAGGAACCAAAAAAGAGCCCAAATAGTCAAATCAGTCCTAAGTAAAAAGAACAAAGCTGGAGGCACCACATTATCCAACTTCAAACTATATTACAAGGCTACAGTAACCAAAACAGCATGGTATTGATAAAAATCAGACACATGGGCCTGTGAACCAAATAGAGCCACAGACCTACAACAATCTGATCTTTGCTAAAGTATAAAAAAATAAGCAATGGGGAAAGGACTCCCTATTTAATAATTGGTGCTGGGATAACTGGCTAGACATAGGCAGAAGAATAAAACTGGACGTTTACATTTTACCATACAGAAAAATTAATTGAAGATGGATTAAAGATTTAAATGTAAGGCTTAAAACTTTACAAATCCTGGACAGAAACCTAGGAAATATCATTCTGGATATAATCCTTGGCAAATAATTTATGACTAAGTCCCCGAAAGCAATTGCAACAAAAACAAAAATTGACAAGTGAGACCTAATTAAACTATAGTGCTTTGGAGCAGCAAAAGAAACTTTCAACATAATAAACAGACAACTCAGAGAATGGGAGAAAATATTTGCAAACTATGCATCCAACAAAGGTCTAATATCCAGAATCTATAAAAAACTTGAAGAACAAAACAAGCAAAAATCCAATAATCCCATTAAAAGTGGGTAACGAGGCTAGGCACTGTGGCTCATATCTGCAATCCCATCATTTTGGGAGGCAAAGGCAAGAAGATCATTTAAGCCCAGGACTTTAAGACCAGCTTGAGCGACATAAGGAGACCCAATCTCTACAAAAATAAAAAATAAAAAAATTAGCCAGGTGTGGTGGCACATTTCCTGTAGTCCTGGATATTTGAGAGGCTGAGGTGGGAGGATTGCTTGAGTCTGGGAGGTCGAGGCTGCAGTGAACATGCCACTGCATTGCAGCCTGGGTGACAGAGCAAGACCCTGTCTCCAAAAATAAATAAACAAATAAATGAGGGGCAACAGGATTTTAACAGATAGTTCTTAAAAGAAGACATACAGGGAGCTAACAAACATGAAAAAAATGCCCAACCACTAATCATCAAAGAAATACAAATCAAAACCACAATGAGATACCATCTTACACCAGTCAGAATGGATATTATCAAAAAGACAAAAAATAACAGATGCTGGCAAGGCCATGGAGAAAAGGGAATGGTTATACACTTTTGGTGGAAATGTAAATTAGTTCAGCCACTACAGAAAGCAGTTTGGAGATCTCTCAAAGAACTAAAAAAAGATCTACTTTTCAACCCAGCAATCCCATTACTGGATATATACCCAAAAGAAAATAAGTCTTTCTACTAAAATGACACCTATACATGCATGTTTATCATAGTACTATTCATAATAGCAAATACATGGAATCAACCTAGGTGCCCATTAATGGTGAACTGGATAAAGAAAATGTGGCAACAATATGCAGCCAAAACAATAGCTCAAAATCACGTCCATTTGCAGCAACATGGATGCAACTGGAGGCCATCATCCTAAGTGACTTAATGCAGAAACAGAAAACCAAATACCATGTTTTCTCTTATGAGTGGGAGCTAAATATTAGGTACATATAGATATAAAGATAGGAACAACACACACTGGGGACTACTAGAGAGAGCATAGGAGAGGGGAGCAGGGGCTGAAAAAATACTTATTGGGTATTCTGCTCACTACCTGGGGGTTAGAACCATTCCTACCCCAAACCTCAGCATCAGGAGATATACCCATGTAACAAACCTGCACATGTAGCCCCTGAATGTAAAATAAAAGTTGAAACTATTAATAAAAAATCAACATGTATGTTAATACTATTGAAACACTACTCTCTAAAGTGGGTTAACTTTGTTGATAAGTGTACAGAGTTAATGATGCTCCACGATGATCCTTTCAATGTGTCTTACACTATCCTGAGGCTTTATACTATGCTAAGGCTATGAATGACAATGCCTCAAACCAGATATTGTACATGACTTTAAGTGGAACAATCAAAGGAACTTTACAAAGAGCACAGGCCAATGTTAGAACCAGCACCTGTATCTTAAAGTCTGCTCAGAGGGCAACTGGGCATCCTTAATTGAAAGGAATAGTGTATGTGTGTGTGTGTGTATGTGTGTGTGTGTGTATGTGTGTGTGTGTGTGTGTGTGTATTTTATATAAAATATATTTACACATTTCCATGTTTAAAATGTATACATACTTTGAAATTTTAATTTACTATAACATATTTTGAAAACCAGCTACTTTTTCTCTCATAGATGTGGAGTAAAACTAATTTAAATCAGCATTCTTTACCATCTGCTGAGTATAAGTCACTACTTGCTCTAGGAAGAGAAGCTAGTTCTAACTCCAGCATATAAAACCTTTACCAAAACACATTTCAGCTCCTTGGCATCATGGCTCAAGGACAGACTGTGCTGCTGATCCTTTACCAAATGATTTGACTCCAGTTTATTGATTCTCTTTAAGGGTAACAAACCAATCTACTGCTGTAAGACAGCAAAAATACAATTGCCTAAAATCTTACAAGACAGCTTCTCCTGAGATGTGAATATAAAGGAGCAGGAGTCCATGTATTTACATCAACAAACTGCCCAAAGCAATTCTGCATCAGACCCTTCCACATCCCCTGCAGATGTATTTCATTCCACCTTAGAATGTGATCAAGTTGACTTACATATTAATGAGAAACAACTGAAAGGAAGCAATTAGGCAGGTGAGGTTCCAGTTTAGGGGACAAATATTTTAAATACTGTTAAATGGAAATCTAGAACAATCTAAACATAAACAGACTTTCTATTCACTGTCTCCTTTAACCTGGGCTGCATTAATGAGAAATAATTGATTCTTGACAACTTTAATGAGTCTTTATTAACTGCATAATTGGCAAGAAAAATCCATGGATGTAATAAGCATCTAATTTCTTACATCCAATGTGTTTGACTGACTGACTGAATGAGTCATGACTTACTTTGAGAAATCCCCGCAATGTGCTGAGCCCATGTCTCCACAAATATCTAGGCAAGGGGCAACTTCCCTGGTCTATGTTTCCTTTTTTCTTTACCTATTTAAATAAGAGAAAGAAATTGTCTGGAGGCAACATTTGGAGTAGAATCAGCACTGGGTGGATAATCCTAGCCCCATTTTTATTAAGAACTTTCTGTGTGACTTTTATAAATTTTGTATGTAATGTTTTTAGTAATTCTTTGTCACTTATTTCTTCCTGACTTCCATTTTCTCATCTGAAAAATGTAAGGATTAACTCTAAATTTCCTTTGAGCTCTCAATTATATGTTTCTAAAGGTAAATTACATGGTGATATGGTTTGGCTGTGTCCCCACTCCAAATCTCATCTTGAATAAGATGAGGGAGAGACCTTGTAGGAGGTAACTGAATCATGCGGGGAGTCCCTACCATGCTATTCTCATGATGGTGAGTTCTCATGAGATCTGATGGTTTTATAAGGGGCTTTTCCCCCTTTGCTGGGCACTTCTCTTTCTTGTCCCCATGTGAGGAAGAACATGTTTGTTTCCCCTTCAGCCATGATTGTAAGTTTCGTGAGGCCTCCCCAGCCCCATGGAACTTTGAGTCAATGAAACCTCATTCCTTTGTAAATTTCCCAGTCTCAGGTATTTCTTCATAGTAGCATGAGAATGGACTAATACACATGGTGACTTTTGTATCTTAATGACCAAATCAGTAATCACCATCCTGTCATCGAACTCCAAATAAAGTCTCTGCTTAGCAAAGTAAATGCCATCCACTCATTATTATTAACGTTCTTTAAACATCCTTTTTATTCATAGTTTAGGTCAGTTATCCTCAAAATGTGGTAGCTTCAAGTTCACCAGAGAACTTTCTGGAAATGTAATTTATCAGCCCATTCTGATTTGAATCAGAAATTCTGGGAGCAAGCCTCAGTAATCAGTGTTTTAACAAGTCCTCCTGATGAGTCTGACAACGCTAAAGGTTGAGGTTCACTGGTATAGAGAAATATTTCCTGTTTCACATCTTTAACTCATTTTGAAAAAGAAAACATGCTTTATGAATGGCTATATCATAGTAGTTGGCCATAAGACTAACCAACTGATACTGAGTAGGTCTTTGCTCAGGCACATATCAACCCAACTCCCATTTCTTCCTTCATCTCTGCAATATAATTATTGTTTTATCAACTGGATTTACAGAAGAAAATGTAGACTTACAGAGCACTTCAGAATTTTCAAAGCAGGGTCGAGCCAAGATGGCCGAATAGGAACAGCACCAGTCTCCAGCTCCCAATGTGAGTGATGCAGAAGACAGGTGATTTCTGCATTTCCAACTGAGGTACTGGGTTAATCTCACTGGGGAGTGATGGACAGTGGGTGTAGGACAGTGGGTGCAGTGCACCGAGTGTGAGCCGAAGCAGGGCGAGGCATCGCCTCACCCAGCAAGTGCATGGGATGAGGGAATTCCCTTTCCTAGTCAAAGAAAGGGGTGAGAGATGGCACCTGGAAAATCGGGTCACTCCTACCCTAGTACTGCACTTTTCCAATGGTCTTAGCAAATGGCACACCAGGAGATAATATCCTGCACCTGGCTCAGAGGGTTCTATGCCCACGGAGCCTCACTCATTGCTAGCACAGCAATCTGAGATCAAACTGCAAGGCAGCAGCAAGGCTGGGGGAGGGGTTCCCACCATTGCTGAGGCTTGAGTAGGTAAACAAAGCTGCCAGGAAGCTCGAATTGGGTGGAGCCCACTGCAGCTCAAGGAGGCCTGCCTGACTCTGTAGACTCCACCTCTTGGGGCAGGGCACAGCCAAACAAAAGGCAGCAGAAACCTCTGCAGACTTCAATGTCCCTGTCTGACAGCTTTGAAGAGAGTAGTGGTTCTCCCAGCACCCAGCTGGAGATCTGAGAATGGACAGACTGCCTCCTCAAGTGGGTCCCTGACCTCTGAGTAGCCTAAGTGGGAGGCACCCCCCAGTAGGGGCAGACTGACACCTCACATGGCCGGGTACTACTCTGAGACAAAAGTTGCAGAGGAATGATCAGGCAGCAACATTTGCTGTTCACCAATATCCGCTGTTCTGCAGCCTCCACTGCTGATACCCAGGCAAACAGGGTCTGGAGTGGACCTCCAGCAAACTCCAACAGACCTGCAGCTAAGGGTCCTGACTGTCAGAAGGAAAACTAACAAACAGAAGGGACATCCACACCAAAACCCCATCTGTATGTCACCATCATCAAAGACCAAAGGCAGATAAAACCACAAAGATGGGGAAAAAACAGAGCAGAAAAACTGGAAACTCTAAAAATCAGAGCACCTCTCCTCCTTCAAAGGAATGCAACTCCTCACTAGCAATGGAACAGAGCTGGATGGAAAATGACTTTGACGAGTTGAGAGAAGAAGGCTTCGGATGATCAAACTACTCTGAGCTAAAGGAGGAAGCTCGAACCCATGGCAAAGAAGTTAAAAACCTTGAAAAAAAATTAGCTGAATGCCTGACTAGAATAACCAATGCAGAGAAGTCCTTAAAGGACCTGATGGAGCTGAAAACCACAGCACGAGAACTATATGATGAATGCACAAGCCTTAGTAGCCAATGCGATCAACTGGAAGAAAGGGTATCAGTGATGGAAGATCAAATGAATGAAATGAAGCAAGAAGAGAAGTTTAGAGAAAAAAGAATAAAAAGAAATGAACAAAGCCTCCAAAAAATATGGGATTATGTGAAAAGACCAAATCTGTGTCTGACCGGTGTACCTGAAAGTGACGGGGAGAATGGAATCAAGTTGGAAAACACGCTGCAGGATATTATCCAGGAGAACTTCCCCAATCTAGCAAGGCAGGCCAACATTCAAATTCAGGAAATACAGAGAACGCCACAGAGATACTCCTTGAGAAGAGCAACTCCAAGACACATAACTGTCAGATTCACCAAAGTTGAAATGAAATAATGTTAAGGGCAGCCAGAGAGCAAGGTCGGGTTACCCACAAAGGGAAGCCCATCAGACTAACAGCAGATCTCTCAGCAGAAACTCTACAAGCCAGAAGAGAGTGGGGACCAATATTCAACATTCTTAAAGAAAACAATTATCAACCCAGAATTTCATATCCAGCCAAACTAAGCTCCAAGTGAAGGAGAAATAAAATGCCTTACAGACAAGCAAATGCTGAGAGATTTTGTCACCATCAGGCCTGCCCTAAAAGACCTCCTGAAGGAAGCACTAAACATGGAAAGGAACAACCAGTACCAGCCACTACAAAAACATGCCAAATTGTAAAGACCATCGAGGCTAGGAAGAAACTGCATCAACTAATGAGCAAAATAACCAGCTAACAACATAATGGAAGGATCAAATTCAAACATAACAATATTAACCTTAAATGTAAATGGGCTAAATGCTCCAATTAAAAGACACAGACTGGCAAATTGGATAAAGATCAGTGTGCTGTATTTGGGAAACCCATCTCACGTGCAGAGACACACATAGACTCAAAATAAAGGGATGGAGGAAGATCTATCAAGCAAATGGAAAACAAAAAAAGGCAGGGGTTGCAATCCTAGTCTAGGATAAAACAGACTTTAAACCAACAAAGATCAAAAGAGACAAAGAATGCCATTACATAAAGGTAAAGAGATCAATTCAACAAGAAGAGCTAACTATCCTAAATATATATGCACCCAATACAGGAGCACCCAGATTCATAAAGCAAGTCCTGAGTGACCTACAAAGAGACTTAGACTCCCATACAATAATAATGGGAGACTTTAATACCCCACTGTCAACATTGGACAGATCAATGAGACAGAAAGGTAACAAGGATATCCAGGAATTGAACTCAGCTCTGCACCAAGCAGACCTAATACACATCTACAGAACTCTCCACCCCAAATCAACGGAATACACATTCTTTTCAGCACCACACCACACCTATTCCAAAATTGACCACATAATTGGAAGTAAAGCAGTCCTCAGCAAATGTAAAAGAACATAAATTATAACAAACTGTCTTTCAGACCACAGTGCAATCAAACTAGAACTCAGGATTAAGAAACTCACCCAAAACTGCTCAACTACATGGAAACAGAACAACCTGCTCCTGAATGACTACTGGGCACATAATGAAATGAAGGCACAAATAAAGATGTTCTTTGAAAACAACAAGAACAAAGACACAATATACCAGAATCTCTGGGACACATTCAAAGCAGTGTGTAGAGGGAAATTTATAGCACTAAATGCCCACAACAGAAAGCAGGAAAGATCTAAAATTGACACCCTAACATCACAATTAAAAGAACTAGAAAAGCAAGATCAAACACATTCAAAAGCTAGCAGAAGGCAAGAAATAACTAAGATCAGAGCAGAACTGAAGGAAATAGAGACACAAAAAACCCTTCAAAAAATCACTGAATCCAGGAGCTGGTTTTTTGAAAAGAGCGACAAAATTGATAGACCACTAGCAAGAATAATAAAGAAGTAAAGAAAGAAGAATCAAATAGATGCAATAAAAATGATAAAGGGGATATCACCACAAATCCCACAGAAATACAAACTGTATTTATAGAATACTATAAACACCTCTACGCAAATAAACTAGAAAATCTAGAAGAAATGGATAAATTCCTCAACACATACACTCTCCCAAGACTAAACCAGGAGATGTTGAATCCCTGAATAGACCAAAAACAGGCTCTGAAATTGAGGCAATAATTAATAGCTTACCAACCAAAAAAAGTCCAGGACCAGAAGGATTCACAGTCTAATTCTACCAGGGGTACAAGGAGGAGCTGGTACCATTCCTTCTGAAACTATTCCAGTCAATAGAAAAAGAGGGAATCCTCCCTAACACATTTTATGAGGCCAACATCATCCTGATACCAAAGCCTGGCAGAGACACAACAAAAAAAGAGAATTTTAGACCAATATCCCTGATGAACATCAATGCAAAAATCCTCAATAAAATACTGGCAAATGAAATCCAGCAGCACGTCAAAAAGCTTATCCACCATGATCAAGTGGGCTTCATCACTGGGATGCAAGGCTGGTTCAACATACACAAATCGATAAATGTAATCCAGCATATAAACAGAACCAATGACAAAAACCACATGATTATCTCAATAGATGAAGAAAAGGCCTTTGACAAAATTCAACAATGCTTCATGCTAAAATCTCTCAATAAATTAGGTATTGATGGGACATATCTCAAAATAATAAGAGCTATCTATGACAAACCCACAGCCAATATCATACTGAATGGGCAAAAACTGGAAGCATTCTCTTTGAAAACTGGCACAAGACAGGGATGCACTCTCTCACCACTCCTATTCAACATAGTGTTGGAAGTTCTGGCCAGAGCAATCAGGCAGGAGAAGGAAATAAAGGGTATTTAATTAGGAAAAGAGGAAGTCAAGTTGTCCCTGTTTGCAGATGACATGATTGTATATCTAGAAAACCCCATCGTCTCAGCCCAAAATACCCTTATGCTGATAGGGAACTTCAGCAAAGTCTCAGAATACAAAATCAATGTGCAAAAATCACAAGCATTCTTATACACCAATAACAGACAAACAGAGAGCCAAATCATGAGTGAACTCCCATGCACAATTGCTTCAAAGAGAATAAAATACCTAGGAATCCAACTTACAAGGGACATAAAGGACCTCTTCAAAGAGAACTACAAACCACTGCTCAATGAAATAACAGAGGATACAAACAAATGGAAGAACATTCCATGCTCATGGGTTGGAAGAATCAATATCATGAAAATGTCATACTGCCCAAGGTAATTTATAGATTCAATGCCATCCCCATCAAGCTACCAATGACTTTCTTCACAGAATTGGAAAAAACTACTTTAAAGTTCATATGGAACCAAAAAAGAGCCCACAGTGCCAAGTCAATCCTAAGCCAAAAGAACAAAGCTGGAGGCATCATGCTACCTGACTTCAAACTATATACAAGGCTACAGTAACCAAAACAGCATGGTACTGGTACCAAAACAGAGATATAGACCAATGGAACAGAACAGAGCCGTCAGAAATAATGCCACATAACTACAACTATCTGATCTTTGACAAACCTGACAAAAACAAGCAATGGAGAAAGGATTCCCTATTTAATAAATGGTGCTGGGAAAACTAGCTAGCCATATGTAGAAAGCTGAAACTGGATCCCTTCCTTACACCTTATACAAAAATTAATTCAAGATGGATTAAAGACTTAAATGTTAGACCTAAAACCATAAAAACCCTAGAAGAAAACCTAGGCAATACCATTCAGGACATAGGCGTGGGCAAGGACTTCATGTCTAAAACACCAAAAGCAATGGCAACAAAAGCCAAAATTGACAAATGGGATCTAATTAAACTAAAGAGCTTCTGCACAGCAAAAGAAACTACCATCAGAGTGAACAGGCAACCTACAAAATGGGAGAAAATTTTCGCAGCCTACTCGACTGACAAAGGGCTAATATCCAGAATCTACAATAAACTCAAACAAATTTACAAGAAAAAAACAAACAACCCCATCAAAAAGTGGGTGAAGGACATGAACAGACACTTCTCAAAAGAAGACATTTATGCAGCCAAAAAACACATGAAAAAATGCTCATCATCACTGGCCATCAGAGACATGCAAATCAAAACCAGAATGAGATACCATCTTACACCAGTTAGAATGGCCATCATTAAAAAAGCAGGAAACAACAGGTGCTGGAGAGGATGTGGAGAAATAGGAACACTTTTACACTGTTGGTGGGACTGTAAACTAGTTCAACCATTGTGGAAGTCAGTGTGGCGATTCCTCAGGGATCTAGAACTAGAAATACCATCTGACCCAGCCATCCCATTACTGGGTATATACCGAAGGATTATAAAACATGCTGCTATAAAGACACATGCACACATATGTTTATTGCGGCACTATACACAATAGCAAAGACTTGGAACCAACCCAAATGTCCAACGATGATAGATTGGATTAAGAAAATGTGGCACATATACACCATGGAATACTATGCAGCCATAAAAAATGATGAGTTCATGTCCTTTGTAGGGACATGGATGAAGCTGGAAACCAGCATTCTGAGCAAACTATCACAGGGACAAAAAACCAAACAGTGCATGTTCTCACTCATAGGTGGGAATTAAACAATGAGAACACATGGACACAGGAAGGGGAACATCACACACCAGGGCCTGTCGTGGGGTGGGGGGAGGGGGAGGAATAGCATTAGGAGATATACCTAATGTTAAATGAGGAGTTAATGGGTGCAGCACACCAACATGGCAGATGAATACATATGTAACAAACCTGCACGTTGTGCACATGTATCCTAAAACTTCAAGTATAATAATAAAAAAAAAGAATTTCCAAATCACTTTTCTTAGGTAATAGTCTCTGAATTTTACTCACTTTATAGATAATGAAAGCTCAAAGGTTAAGTGATTTTACAAAGTTATATGGCCAATAAATGCAGGAACTGGGACATGAAATTATCACCGAAATGCACTACCTTCTGTTTTCAATCACATTTTCAACAAGTTGTAGAAAAAAAAAGTTACCAGATGATTTTTAAAAACTTTTATTCTTGGCTGGGCGCGGTGGCTCACGCCTGTAATCCTGGCACTTTGGGAGGCCGAGGCAGGCGTATCACGAGGTCAGGAGATCAAGATGATCCTGGCTAACATGGTGAAACCACGTCTCCACTAAAAATACAAAATTTAGCCGGGCATGGTGGCACGTGTGCCTGTAGTCCCAGCTACTCAGGAGGCTGAGGCAGGAGAATGGCATGAACCCAGGTGGCAGAGCTTGCAGTAAGCGGGGATTGCACATGGGCGACAAAGCCAGACTCGGTCTCAAAACAAACAAACAAACAAAAAAACTTTTATTCTTAAAGCATAAGAAAATTGGGGCCTAGGATTAAAAAATAACATTTTCTAAAGGAAAAATAATTAGTCTTCATGTACCTGTGCCGTAATGCTTTTAACTGTAAAACTGATGTCAAAGTTTATAAGAATGATTAATGATAACACAATTTATAAGAATCTCATTTCACTCATAAGTCATCATACCAATGCAAATTTTTACAAAATCCCCAAGAAACCAGTTTAAATTTAAGATTAAAAACAGATTTTTGAAAGATGATAGGCATATGAACAAATAAATGTAAAGCATAAACAAATCCAATAATATATTTAAAAAAAAATCTTCTGAATTCAAGTGTCCAAAATAAGAGCAACAGAAAGACAATATTCTGGCTAATCCTCACACATTAGACTTTTTCTCTGCATTACTGTTTAAATCAAGGTATCTTCACTACTTCCAACATTATTTAATAATTGTTAACCTAAGCAACAAAATATCTAAAACTTTGAAACAGAGATCTTAAGTAAACAGAAAACATCTGCTGTGGTTTGAATGTTTGTGCCTTCTGTGACTCACACTGAAATTTAATCCCAATGTAACAGTATTAAAAGGCGGGGCTTTCAAGAGGTGATATCAGTTATGAGGCCTCATGAATGGACTAGTCCATTCATGGCTTCATGGATTAATGGGTTCATGAATTAATGAGTTAATAGGTTAACGGATTGATGGATTATCACAGGAACAGGTTAGTTATTATGAGAGTTGGACTGTTATAAAAGCCAGGTTGGCTCTCTCTTGGTGCTCTCTTGCCATGTGATGCCCTTGGCCACCTCAGGACTCTGCAGATAGTATCTGCCAGCAAGAAAGCTCTCACCAGATGTGATATCTTGTCCTTAGATTCCCCAGCCTCCAGAACTGTTAGAAACAAATTTTTTTTCTTTATAAATTACCCAGTCTCAGGTATTCCATTAGAGCGACAGAAAATGGACTAAAACAGCATCTAATATATATATTTTTTCTTTTCACCAAACAGTTCTTCAAGACTGTAATAATGAAGAACTCAAACTAGGACACATGTTAACCAGAGTTGCTTTACAAAATATTTATGTAGAGCTTTAAAAAAGAAAAGTGGCTTTACTCAGTGTAGCAGACAGCAGTGCTATAAATTAACCCCAAGGCCCACATCTCATGATGCATTTGACAGTTTATCAGTTCTAGGGAATGTGTGCAGGCAATTTAGATGAAAGACAAAGGCAAAGCCTCCAAGGGCTCGCTATTAAACGCAGAGCATTATTTGCTGTAAATATCTGCATATTCAAAAGGTTGAGAGAGCATGGTCAACTCGATTCACTTGATTTCATTAGCAGAAACATCACTGCGGAAATCTCAATATTACTGAGTTAAAAGGTTTATAGTTTTGAGGAAAAAGGGTGTTCAAATTAAACAAATTATTTAACTTAAACAATGTAACTTTATAACCCTTTTAAAATATATATGCATAATGGATTATAAGTAAGTGGATTATAAATAAATATCAAATTATATAAGTAATGATATTTGGCATTTGGAAAATTTTTCAATCAATTTTTCTTACGTTTTACACTTAAAAAAAAGAATGATTCTTTTTCAAATCAGACTGTTAGGCTTCAATAAGAACTAATTTCTCAAAATGAATGAAGTTTAGAATAAAATTACTTGTCAACCTATATGACAAATCAAGTCAAGTTGGGATATAATTTTTATTCAGCAAGCAGTCTTAAGAAAGACACTGTTTATTTCCTGCATTTCTTTGATCACATCTACCTTTATTATATTTCAGAATCTATTTCTATATAAATATATTTCTAGCATCTGGTGTACTTGCAACTATCTTTAGGCTCATATTTAGTTGTTCTACCTAGAGTTTATAGCATTTTCCTTGTCCTCAAAACTTGTCAGAACAATACAAAATATCCACAAAAGCCATACAATGAGGCTGCATGAATAAATTAATCTGGTTGCTTAAATAGGTAAAGCTCCTCATTGTAAAATAATATAAATAAGCATATACCACACTAAATAAAAATGTCTTCTGTTTTGAATCTATGGAAATGATTCAGGAAACCTATCCTCTAAATGGGAAATATATATATATAAAATATATATAAATATAATATTAAAAATCATATGTACATATTTGAGACAGAGTCTCACTCTGTCACCCAGGCTGGAGTGCAGTGGTGCGATCTCAGCTCACTGCAACCTCTACCTACTGGGTTTAAGCGATTCTTGTGCCTCTGCCTCCTGTGTAGCTGGGACTACAGGTGCGTGCCACCATGCCCGGCTACTGTTTTGTAGTTTTAGTAGAGAAGGGGTTTCACCTGCTCTATAAAAATATAAAGTGCTCTAATTGGCTTTTACCAATTAGACCATAACAACCTTCACTTTAGTATGAAAAGCTGTATTTTCAATGATATTCATTGCCTCTTTGGTGTCATTGCCACCAACTATGATAACACATAGAAAATGTAATCAATAATAACTAACAAAAATCACCAGCTTACTAAGTAGTTTGGTTTAAAATGTTCATTTCTAAGAAGAAACCGAGAATACTTGTTCAAGGAATATGTTTTATAAATGGCAGTTGAGTTTCCAGATTAGTTGCCCAAATCCTACTTAAATCATGATATAAGTGAGCCAAAATACTCACAATACAGCCCAATGCATTTAATGGAAGTCTCATGTTTTAGAAAAGTTCACCTTAAACATATTTATCATATTTATCTAATTTTATGTATAAGGAACACTTCTGAAGGAAAAAAAAATCATCATTTTTAACCCATATCAAGGGAAGCATGTACTTTGTTTCCCAAGTTGAAGGATCAAAAACTCATTAATCTCTCAGAAAGTCTTCAGGATCTCAGGCTTGATTCTTTCTACACTATGGCACTCATACCTGTGGTGGTAGCCACTGTTCTTAGAAGATTTCTTACTCTTTTTCTGGAGCCTCCAGAGTCCAACAGTGTCAGAGGCAGTGGTGTGCTAGAGTCAGCTCAAAATGGCTTTCAAGAGCCAATTAAATTTAAGAATTTTGACAGTGTTAAACATAACCATTACTAAAAGTTAAATCATATGAACTTATAATTAAATACACTATATTAAAATCAAAGTATCATAATTCCTCCAGCTTTGTTCATTTTGCTTAGGATTGCCTTGGATATTTGGGCTATTTTTTGGTTCCATATAAATTTTAAAATGTTTTTTTCTAGTTCTATGAAGAATGCCACTGATAGTTTAATAGGAGTAGCATTGAATCTATGAATTGTTTCGTGCAGTATGGCTAGTTTAACAATATTGATTCTTCCTATTCATGAGTATGGAATGTTTTTCCATTCATTTGTGTCATCTCTGATTTCTTTGAGCAGTGTTTTGTCACTTAAGCCACAAGCGATCACAACGAAAACAAAAATTGACAAACAGGATTTAATTAAACTTAAGGCTTCTGAAGAGCAAAAGAAACTATCAACAGAGTAAATAGAAAACCTACAGGGTAGGAGAAAATATTTGCAAACTATGCATGTGAACAAAGGTCTAATATCTAGCATCTACAAGGAACTTAAATTTACAAGAAAAATAGCAAAGAACCCTATTAAAGAGTGAGCAAAGGACAGACACTTTTAAAAAGAAGACATACATGTGGCCAACAAGCATATGAAAAAAAGCTGAATATCACTGATCATTACAGAAATGCAAATCAAAACCACAATTAGATACCATCTCACACCAGTTGAATGGCTATTACTAAAAAGTCAAAAAATAACAGATGCTGGTGAGTTTGCAGGAAAAAAGGAACACTTATACACTGTATGGGGGAGTATAAATTAGTTCAACCATTGTGGAAAACAATGTGGCAAATCGTCAAAGACCTGAAATAGAAATGCCAAATCAAAGGAATGTAAATTGTTCTATCATAAAGGCACATGCATGCATATGTTCACTGCATCACCAATCACATTAGCAAAGACATGGAATCAACCTAAATGCCCATTAACGTTAAACTGGATAAAGAAAATGTGGTACATATACACCATGGAATACTATGCAGCCATAAAAAATGACGAGATCATGTCCTTTGCAGGAACAGGGATGGAGCTGCAGGCCATTCTCCTTAGCAAACTAACACAGAAACAGAATACCAAATACTGCATATTCTCACTTATAAGTGGGAGATAAATGATGAACACATGGACACATAGAGGGCAACAACAGACACTAGGGCCTATCAGAGGATCAGGGTGGGAGGAGGGAGAGGATCAGGAAAAATAACTAATGGATACTAGGCTTAATATCCTGGTGATGAAATAATTTGTCAGCACACTCCTGTGACGTAAGTTTACTTATGCACCAAACCTGCACATGTACCCCTGAACTTAAGTTTTTTGAAATAAGTAAATATTCAAACTCATAATTGTCTATTTATTTAACAACATTTCCCTTCTATTTTTACTCTTCAGCATATTTTACCTATTTGATTTGTACGGTGGAAATACTACATAATAATATGTTATTGCACGTATTTTTTCAACTCCTCATTCAATGATGTTGGTTGAATTTGGCCATGTAGAAGTATTTGCACCATGGGAATTAGGAAACACTATTAATTAGGGGTTTTTTCTTCTGGAGAGCTGGCTTCTCCAGGCAAACTCTATCATTTATAGCTAAGAGTGATACTTAACCAACAAGAAGATTTCACATTTAAAATAGAAAACAAGACACTTCTCCATGACATTCATATGATACTTTTTAATATTTTCATAAGAATGAAACTGAGACAAAATGAACAACAGGAAGTGTTGAAAGGAAACAATGTCACCAGATTGCACCGAACAGGCGTTATAAAGGAGAGTTGAGGAAGAACAAGTAAAAATGTCTGGAGTTGGTTATATATACTTTAATCGTTAACGTTATTTCTTCTTTCTCCTGCTTTTGGAATAATGAGCAAGCACTTGGTCCCCAGATACAGATAGGATCCCAACCTTGATGTGATAGAAGGAAAATAAATAGGCATTACAAGCAATGAATCGGAGTCAGTTTGCCTCTATTAAAATCCTACCTTGGCTATCTGCCAGCTAAGTATGTATAGCCTTCATAAGCTTTAGTTTGCCAATCTACTAAGTAGTCAACGTAAGAGTACTTTCCTCATAAAACTGTTGGGGGTTTAAATGATATAATGTATGTACTGCAGAGGTTGTCAAACCTCAGTGAACACTGGAATCCCCTGGGAGGTGTGAAAAACTACTGAAACTCTGGGTCTCAATCATAGAGATCCAAACTTAATTAATCCAGAGTGGGGCTGAGTGTATTTTAAACAGTCTCCAAGGTGATTCCATCATGTAGTCTGTGTTGAGAACTACTGTTAGCCATTACTATCAGTGATTCATCACACCATAACTGTCTAAAGAATTACCAATGGGCAAAGGTATACATACAGGAAAAACATGTTTATTAATTTGTTCACTTACCAAAAGAGCTCAGAAATTAGAGATTTCTTTACTCTTGTCACTCAACCCTTCAATGAGGATGGAGCCACCGTTTAAAATTTTTATCACACTCAAGAAGGCCTCCTAAAAGTGGATGCATTCTAAGATCCATTTACTAAAGTAAAAGGGACCCAAATCCTTTCTAAGCTTATTTGAAAGGAGCCTCTTTGCTTTTGTGTTACTTTGTGTACACAATTTAGTTAAAGCCTTGAAGAACCAAGTTCCATTGCTGCCGCTCAAGTCCAAACCACCACCATATCAAGATGGACCCTTACTAGTGCTTCCTGTTTGGCCTTCCTGCTGCTCATATATCTGACCTTCAGTATGTATTCTTGCATTTGTCAAGGATATTTTTAAAACACACGATTTATCTTCTTATTCTTACTCTTGAAACTTTCCTTTGATGTTTTCCTATCACCTTTATTCAAAGTCTCCCTACAAGGCCTTTTTAGAGCTGGTCCCCAGCTTCCTCTCTGACTTAATTCATATGCTTCTATCCCTCACTCCACTCCAGCTTCTCTGACCCCTTTGCTCTTCCTTGAACACATCAAGCAAGCTCTCTATTTAGGTCCTTCACACTTGCTCGGCCCTCTACTTACAATATTCTTCCACTCCAAATGCCATGGTTCTCTCCCCCTTCCTTTGGATACTTGCTCAGATATCGTCTCAGAGATGTTTATGATCACTCTAAGATTATAACCCCTACTGTTGTCACCCCTATGCCAACTGTTGTCACTCTTCATTCATTTATGCAACTTTATGTTCCTTTACTGCACTGATGAATCCTATTAATTATACCATATATTTATTTTTTAATGTATCTTTTCTCTATGGAACTTGAGCTGTATGAAAGGAGAAACCTTAGTTCTTTTGTTTGCAGCTGTATACCCAGCATATAAATATGAATATAGAGTGGGAACTCAATAAATACTTGTTGTGTAGATAAATAAATAAATAGGTAGTCAAGATGAGTTGCCTACAAGTCCTGTGAGTCCCAGAAAATTCTAGAATTCTTTCAGTTCATTGATTAAAACTGCAAGACCAATTAGCTTCACAACAGATGGCAAACCTAAAGCCAAGCAGCCATCTTGCTAATTCTGGCATCTGTCACAAGACGAATTCGGAGCGTGGATAGATCAGTTAAGATTCAGCAGCATTATAGGAAACACACCTCAAACCCTTGTCCTTCCAGCATTTGTGTTTTCGTGAAATGTGAAAAAGACCCCATTGTAATGTCTATAAGTTTAAGGAGCAGGGATTAAATCAACTTAAATTCTGTTGTTAGTGATTTAACAGAAAAAATTATCCTATATTTATATGTGATTTGAAAAATCCAGACCAATACACTAAACACAGTTATTTAACAATTTTCTTTTTAATAAGCTTATTGTTTATAAAGCAGACAATATTACAGAAAGCTCAATATATGAAATGTAATGAATACAAGTGTGTGATAGAATGATTTAAAAAATAAAATTTCCCTCCATGGTACTGATGATAGCTGCTAAGAAGTTTGGAAATAGATGCTATCCAATGTTATTATCATTATATCATCATTGTTAAGAAGCAATAATGAAGCTAATGTTTCTTCCCTGGAAGTGGTAGAACAACAACAAAAAACCTGTCAGAAATATTCAAGCAAGCACTTTGGTTATTCTGGTGTTCAGTGACACCAGAGATGGTGAGAATCATTGTATGAATTCATCAATTTTGTTGATGTCATGTAGACACAGCCAGGCTCAAATGAAATATACTTTTTTTTTGAAGTAAAAGGGCTTCTATTCACAGTACAGGAAATTAAGCGATCAGTTCTTGTCAAACAAAACTAAATTGTTTTAAGGAAAAAGAATTCTTCTGACATTTAGTCAAATTTTATTCTTTCAGGAAACCAGCAATTCTTTGACAGAAAAATATGTTATTGCCAGAGGATATGTCTTCCTCTGTTATATTTTGCTAGTTTTCTATTTTCTCAGCACATAAGGAACAGATGGAAATAAAGCTGATCCAATGAAATAATTTCTTTTACATCCCAGCAATAAGGAAAACTAAAATTCAATGAAATGATCTAACCAAATTTCCACATACATGTATACGTAGTTTGGAAACTTTATAGGAAGTGTAAAACCAAAGAGAAATCATGGGAATTATTAAAATAATATTTACTTTTTCATTTCCTTTCAGACAACTTTATAGTTGTTATTTGTATTCTTCTGTAAATTCTCATTTTCCCCTAGATATGAATGCAAAAAGCTATACTACTTGCTCCAAAATGATGTTTACTTTTCTTAGAGAGTTTTTCACACTCAGAATAAATTATACTCACTAGGACTGGGCCTAATCATACAACTTTAAAAAGAAAATATGAATACTCTCATATTGCTGGCTGGTAAACTAACTTTTTTCCAATGTACTCCCTATGTTTACCTCATGACATGCTATCACTCAGATTTTAAAATAAAATCATTTTGTAATAAAATTATTTGCTTTCAAACCAAACCATAGTACCAATATAAGCAAATAACCTGGAGCAACATTGGGAACAATTAATTTGTCTCAAATCAAATATTTAACCTACCTCAGATCATATTCATAGAGTTAAACTCATGGTGATTAAGAACAATGGCGGCATTCACATGAATTTGGAACTCTTTTAGAAGCCGGAGTTCAACAATTCATATCCACATGAGAAACTGAACTAAAAATTAAGGCAAATTTTACATACAGAAAATCAATAGAACTTTTCAGTGGGTTGCTTGTGTGAAACATGCAAATTTTCCTTTTACCTGGCAGGGATATATCTTGTAATTAATGACACTTAATATCCTTTAGTTTATGACACTAAACACAAAAGCTCAGTTGGACCCCTGTTGGTAGTTCTCCCAGGCAACCAGCGGAAACAAACCCTAGGAAGTATGAAAAGCTAAAACCCAGGGAAAAAGTAGAGAAGATACTGTAAACAATACATGACACATTCAAACATTTTAGAGACTGGATCCTGGAAAAGAGCAGTTCTAGCACACAGCTTTCCCAGCTTAGCTTCTTCTTAGATTCCCCCAAATTACCAGGGTCATTCTATTACTAGCTGACCTGAGTGAAGAGTGACAGAGAGGAAGTGAGAGACGAAAGACAAGGCAGTCTGAACTCATTGTCCTTAAAATAGCTTTTGCAAAATTCTCTAAAACATATGAACATGTGAACACATTGCTAGGGCCACTTTCTCGGGATTCATGCAAGTGGAAGCTCCTGAATCTTAAGCTGTGTGACTTTGAAGGCACATTTCCCACAATCACTGGAACACAGTGGTAGTACAGATTAAGCAAATAAGACAATGGAGTGAGAAAGTGAAGTTAAAGCCATAGCTTTTATTCTTTACCTTATTTTTAAGAATTTGGTGCCATATATCTAAAATGTCCCTGACATACATGTTGACATACAGAATTGTTTTTACCACCTCTCTTTGTCATCAAAGGCAAAAGTGTGTGTGTGTGTGTGTGTGTGTGTGTGTGTGTGTGTGTGTGTGTGCATAGAAAAATACGCAGTTATTAGCTTTGAATAAATTGTGGAACTGACTGAACAACTTGAGATATTTATGGCTAATTACTAAGTATTTAAAGATGCATAACTATCCTCTCCTTTATTCCCTGTTGTACAGTGAATCGGCAGCACTAAGTCATTGTCTATATGTTTTTTAAATTTCAAAACCCTTGAGAGCTGCACAGAAATAAATCCTCTGTCATTTACAAATGCCATTCTTGTCTTATTTTTAACTACATCTCTAGAACTTACTTAATTTGGGGCTTGTAATAGGTGGGACAGCTGATTCAAAGAAGTACAGGCAGGCTCATCAGTGCTCAGCCAGTGGCTGCAGCTCCACTATACCTTCCCAAGTTCTCGGACAATGATGTAACCAAGATATGTCCTCGGACAATGACATAATCTGATTCTAAGTGTAGAAGAAAGATGAAATTCATGCATGGGGAAATATGATTTTGCCAGAGGAGCAAAGGATGCTAGAAGCTGTGTATGAAATCAGAATAAAATTTCAGATGAAGAAGAAAGATAACAGAAGAAAATTTCCAAAAATATGGAATATAAAATTCGGCTAAGACTTTAAAAATTCTATGAAAAAAATCAATAATACAAGTGGACCTGAAGAATGGAAGATAACATTTTCCTTTTTACCTTGGGGAGGATAAAATCAAATGTAAGCTCTGTGTCCTCTAATACTGTTATAAGATCATACACTTAAAAGCTAATACAGTCCTCTATAAGTTGTGGTTAACACTGCATGCATAGTATACTAAATAATAATGCAATTCTTTTTTTTGAGATGGAGTCTTGCTCTGTCACTCAGGCTGGAGTGCAGTGGCACCATCTCGGCTCACTGCAGCCTCTGCCTCCTGTGATCAAGTGATTCTCCTACCTCAGCCTCCCGAGTACCTGGGACTACAGGCATGTGCCATCACGCCCAACTAATTTTTGTATTTTTAGTGGAGACCGGGTTTCGCCATGTTAGCTAAGCTGGTCTTGAACTCCTGTCCTCAAGCAATCCACCTGCTTAGGCCTCCCAAAGTGCTGGGATTATAGGTGTGAGCCACCCTTCCCCTGGCCTCCGGGCAATAAAGCAATTCTCAATGATCACTGTTTACAAAAGTTTTAGGAGAAAGAATGAACCATAAGACAAACAGGTCTTCAGTTTGATGGCACAAAGCCTCTGCTTTTTTCCTATTTCTTCAAACTGTTTATTTTCTTTCTATGATTTTCTTCCTTCATCTACCTGTCAAAGAGTATTGTTCCTCAAGGATTCATTCCCATAGGTAGGTATTATCTTTCTTTTCTGTATACTCTACCTTCTAACCTCTCCCTCCCCATCATTTTACATATGCTCTTGCTGACTTCCATAATCTTATCCCTAGGCTTACTCTCCCGGAGTTTCAAACCTTTATCATTATTTACAGAATGTTTCCAGTTGAATATTCCATGGTAACTACTTCTTCAGCATTTCTCAAATGCATGTATACTCTCTCCAAAGTCTTTCCTAAAATGTGTTGCCATTTTCACTAATGACACCGTGCCATGCAAGCCAAAACATTTGGAAGCCATCTAGAATTCTCTCTGTCTCAATCCTCTCACTTTGACCCCAAGGTTAGGAGCAACTTAAATTAGTAATCAATTACTTACTTCAAAGTCTGCTTACACCACTTACCTAGTTGTATGACCTTGGATAGATCACTTAGCCTTCTATACCTCTGTCTTATAAGGTTAGGATGATTAACTGGATAATGCATGTTCAGTATTGAGTGCATTGCCTGGCATTTAGTAAGTGCTCAATAATTTATTATTGCTCATCTCCATACCTTCACACATGTTGTTTCTTCTGCCTAGAATGCCCTTTCCAGGATTTTATTATGATTTAGACATCAGGCTGATTGTAGAGAGCAGAGACAGCTGTAATGCTGCCTTTGCTGATAGATGGTCTTCTAGTTGTAACAAGTGTCCTTTGAATTATGAGTAATAAATCTCCTCTAATTGAAGGTACAGGTGATTTGGATTGTTGCTTTTACTTCTGAAGGGGAAATTGAATGCATTTAGTTTGGTGTGGAGGTAAGGGGTCACATACCAAAAACATGATCTAACCCCTAACAGTGATTCTCTAGGACTTGAAAAATTTGCCTATGCATTTATCAGAATGAGAAAATAAAAGATACTGTAAAGAAAAGTTGGTCTTACCCACATTCAAACTTTCAACACCTAAAAGAGTTCCTGGACCATAGCAGGCAAGTGTTCTGTAGTTACAGAGGAAAAGAAAGAAGGAAAGAACTAAAGCAGAAGGAAGACAGAAAGATGGAAGCAAGAACATGAAAAAGAATGACACACATAGGTAGGAAAAGATATTTCTGAATGTAGTTAGCTACTACTAATACAGAAATGCAGTTACATAATAAAAATGTAGGCATGTTGATTGTTATTAGTAAACTGTATGTGGGCTCCGAAGTGTCTCCACTATAATCGTGGGAACACCCACACCACCATGTCCTTTGTGGTGGGTAGCTGATTCTGTCACAGCTAGAAAAGTTCTCCTTTGGTACTTGAAATGGCTAATACTTCCTCTTCATTTTCTCTTCCATTTCATTGCTTTTGCCTAGTTACATGTTGAAGATGGCTGAAACTTTCACTGTCTTTGGAGTTTGCAATAGGTGGTTGAGGTCTATTGTCTATCATCACCATCACCATTATCATCCTTAATTACCTGGATACTGATGTTGACTTGGTTTTTATCACCATAGAGTAATTTTAGCCACATCTGTGCTTCAGTAGTTACCATCCCTGAGAGTGGAGAAGAATCTCTACCAACATGGTTTATAATATTTTATCCAGCCTTGAAATCCAGTGATTTCACTGTCTTTTCCTTATAATGTTCCTAGTGATGCAAACATTTTCATTCACATATTCTCCAAATTTGATAATTCCCTTTTATAAGTTATAAAGGCGGCTGAGTTGTAGCCAAGCAGGTACTGCTATTTTTGGTCAAGCATGATAAGCTATAATAAAACTTATAGAAATTATAAACATCTCTAGGGTCAATTTCTAAACGGGAGATTCATACACACACATACACACATATGTATATATGTGTGTATGCACATCTATATGAATGCATATCTATACATATGCACACATATATATATATATATTTAAAAGTAATGGCAGTAATTGCTTTGCCTTAGGCCGTGTGGAGGGGGAGGAAAAGCTTAAGCAGGGCTGAGTGTTGTTACTATGGGTGAGTCTCAGCAAGTCCAGCCGACCTTTGATCTCAAACAAAAACTAGACAATGAGTGTATGCATTTGAGAAATCATTATTGCTGAAGTTAAGGGATTAAAATATTCGAGAGTACAGGTGGGTGAAATAGTGGGTGGAAGGAGGCTACTGCAAACTACTAAAGACAGGGAAAAACCCTGGGTAGAGAATGTTCCTAAGAGAAGACAGAAGCCCAAAAGCCCTCTTTAAATGGCCTGGGACCCTTTGCTCCAAAAGAAGAGCTAGCTCAGGTGCAAGGGGTCCCTTTGTTATGATTCCTTAATACCAGATGTTAAATCATTCTTCTGTTGGGCTTAATGTAGGATGAGAATTTAATAGGGAATATCATGTTTTCTCAATGCTTGATAAAGATTATCACCCTGGGGTACATACATTTAATTTTCCCTCAGACCATATTGTTGGGTTTCATATCTTTTCCTAACTTGGATTAAAATCTGGGTAGTGAATCTTGTAGGACTGGGGTTTATTATAATGATTTTTCCAAGCTTGCTAAGTGAATGGGCAACATAGTTGCTAAAATTTAGTCTGATTTTTCTAGTCAAACCTTGTTGACTTTTGTATACTAAATACAAGATTAGGATTTTACAATGAAGCAAATAAAGCTCAGTTCTGCTATCAAATAGAATTCCCTTTTTCCTTTGGCTTCCTGAAAACTCCGAAAATCTAAGTATATTCATTTACCTGACTTTCACAGGATTTGGAATTACCTATTTCCACTAAAAAATTAGGCCTCTATTTTTTCCAGTAAGTTTCCCAAATTCATTTTGCAAGCAGAGAGATAAACCGTGTCTAATAAGCCAAAATGTTTCAGAAAGGAAGTGTGGGGTCTTTCAGAAGTTAATTAACATAAAACAGGATACAAACAAGTAAACGACCAAACTAAAATATATTTAACTATTTAAAACACTGAATAAAATAAACTAGCTTTATCTGAGGGATGTAAAGAGACTTTATGAAGAAGGGAATATTGGAGTTACATATGAAAAGACAAAACAAATGTTCTAAAGAAAGAGGAGGAGAGGAGATGATGTCCTACCTAAAAGCAACAGCATTTGCAAAGACAGTAAGTCGGGGGGAAATGTGGTATATTTGAGAGACTTGGTTTGGTTGGAACATCAGGAATATTGTAGAGTGACAGAAAGTGAAGTTGGAGTAGAATGCTATAAGTACCTGTGGGCTATGCCATAGTTCCCAAAATTATTATACCGTCAAGTAACAAGGAGGGAAACTAACTTCAGAATCTATTTGGTAAAAGAATGTTGTCATTATATTTGTTTTACAGAACTATGATACCAAAGTCTCTGAAATAGGAAGTATACCAGTGTTTAAATTTTGTCATTTCATGGAATTGTCTCTTTTGTTGCTACATGTGACAGTAATTCTTAAATACAGCTGGGTAGTGAACTCTTGGGAGTTGGCCAGACAGAAAGATTTATTTAGTTTTCTCAAATTACATCAACAAGTCAGGCTTCAGTATTCTGATTGTGACCTAAAATGACTGGGCTGATATTCTAAGATAAGAAGAATGGATGAAGGGTGAGAAATTAATTACAAATAATATTTAGAGGTAGATTAAATAAGCTCATTTGTGTAATATGATTCATGTTGGTGTTTTTGAAACCAAATCAACTGAGAAAGAAAATAAGCTGATGCTGAGAGCACTAAGAATAGCCTTTAGATTCCAAGAAGCAATTTCATCAATGAATGTCATGTGAACTTTCGAGCAACTAACTGAATATTTCTGGAACCAATTAACATGTACCTATTGAAAATATAATATGTATTCAATATTTTGCTAGAACATATATGTAGATCACTACTATAGAATGTTGTGCAGATAGAAAATAGAAAGAAAAAAATAGAAGAAAACCTAGGCAATACCATTTGGGACATAGGCATGGGCAAAAACTTCATGTGAAAATGCTGAAAGCAACTGCAACAAAAGCCATAATTGACAAATGGGATCAAATTAAAATAAAGAGTTTCTGCACAGCAAAAAAAACTATCATCAGAGTGAACAGGCAACCTACAGAATGGGAGAACATTTTTGCAATCTACCCATCTGACAAAGGTCTAATATCCAGAATCTACAAGGAACTTAAACAAATGTACAAGAAAAAAACAAACAACTCCATCAAAAAGTGGGCAAAGGATATGAACAGACACTTCTCAAAAGAAGACATTTATGCGGCCAACAAACATATAAAAAGAAGCTCAACATCACTGATCATTAGAGAAATGCAAATCAAAACCACCACAATGAGGTACCATCTCATGTCAGTCAGAATGGCAATCATTAAAAAGTCAAGAAACAATATTGAGTCTTCCAACCCATGAGCATGGAATGTTCTTCCATTCATTTGTGTCCTCTTACTTCGTTGAGTAGTGGTTTGTAGTTCTCCTTGAAGAGGTCCTTCACATCCCTTGTAAGTTGGATTCCTAGGTATTTTATTCTCTTTGAAGCGATTGTGAATGGGAGTTCACTCATGATTTGGCTCTCTGTTTGTCTGTTATTGGTGTACAAGAATACTTGTGATATTTGTACATTGATTTTGTATCCTGAGACTTTGCTGAAG
>NW_026652276.1:181683654-181692899 GCF_009828535.3 Hylobates moloch | reverse complement strand
TTGGTTTCAAAGAACATTTTTATTTCTGCCTTCATTTCATCATGTACCCAGTAGTCATTCAGGAGTAGGTTGTTCAGTTTCCATGTGGTTGAGCGGTTTTGAGTGAGTTTCTTAATCCTGAGTTCTAGTTTGATTGCACTGTAGTATAAGAGACAGTTTGTTGTAGTTTCTCTTCTTTTACATTTGCTGAGGAGAGCTTTACTTCCAACTATGTGGTCAATTTTGGAATAGGTGTGGTGTGGTGCTAAAAAAAAATGTATATTCTGTTGATTTGGGGTGGAGAGTTCTGTAGACGTCTATTAGGTCTGCTTGATGCAGAGCTGAGTTCAATTCCTGGGCATCCTTGTTAACTTTCTATCTCGTTGATCTGTCTAATGTTGACAGTGGAGTGATAAAATCGCCCATTATTATTGTGTGGGAGTCTAAGTCTCTTTGTAGGTCACTCAGGACTTGCTTTATGAATCAATTGAAAATGACCTTACTGCCCAAGGTAATTTATAGATTCAATGCCATCCCCATCAAGCTACCAACGACTTTCTTCAGAGAATTGGAAAAAACTACTTTAAAGTTCATATGGAACCAAAAAAGAGCTGGCATCGCCAAGTCAATCCTAAGCCAAAAGAAGAAAGCTGGAGGCATCATACTACCTGGGATGGGTTGTTAGTATCAAACTATACTACAAGGCTACAGTAACCAAAACAGCATGGTACTGGTACCACAACAGAGACATAGGTCAATGGAACAGAACAGAGCCCTCAGAAATAATCCCGCATATCTACTGCTATCTAATCTTTGACAAACCTGACAAAAACCAGCAATGGGAAAAGGATTCCCTATTTAATAAATGGTGCTGGGAAAACTGGCTAGCCATATGTAGAAAGCTGAAGCTGGATCCCTTCCTTACACCTTATACAAAAATTAATTCAAGATGGGTTAAAGACTTAAATGTTAGACCTAAAACCATAAAAGCCTTAGAAGAAAACCTAGGCAATACCATTCAGGACATAGGCATGGGCAAGGACTTCATGTCTAAAACACCAAAAGCAATGGCAACAAAAGCTAAAATTGACAAATGGGATCTAATTAAACTAAAGAGCTTCTGCACAGAAAAAGAAACTACCATCAGAGTGAACAGGCAACCTACAGAATGGGAGAAAATTTTCACAACCTACTCGTCTGACAAAGGGCTAATATCCAGAATCTACAATGAACTCAAACAAACTTACAAGAAAAAAACAAACAACCCCATCAAAAAGTGGGTGAAGGACATGAACAGACACTTCTCAAAAGAAGACATTTATGCAGCCAAAAAACACATGAAAAAATGCTCATCATCACTGGCCATCAGAGAAATGCAAATCAAAACCACAGTGAGATACCATCTCACACCAGTCAGAATGGCATCATTAAAAAGTCAGGAAACAACAGGTGCTGGAGAGGATGTGGAGAAATAGAAACACTTTTACACTGTTGGTGGGACTGTAAACTAGTTCGACCATTGTGGAAGTCAGTGTGGCGATTCCTCAGGGATCTAGAACTAGAAATACCATCTGACCCAGCCATCCCATTACTGGGTATATACCCAAAGGATTATAAAACATGCTGTTATAAAGACACATGCACACGTATGTTTATTGCAGCACTATTCACAATAGCAAAGACTTGGAAGCAACCCGAATGCCCATCAGTGATATACTGGATAAAGAAAATGTGGTACATAGAGACCACGGAATACTATGCAGCCATGAAAAGGAATGGGATCATGGCCTTTGCAGGGATATGGATGAAGCTGGAACCCATCATTTTCAGCAAACTAACACAGGAACAGAAAACCAAACACTGCATGTTCTCATTCATAGGTGGGAGTTGAACAATGAGAACACGTGGACACAGGGAGGGGAGCAACACATTCTGGGTCCTGTTGTGGGGTGGGTGGTGAGGGGAGGGAACCTAGATGACAGGTCAATAGGTGCAGGAATCCACCATGGCACATGTATACCTATGTAACAAACCTGCACATTTTGCACGTGAATCCTGGAACTTAAAGTAATTCTTCTTTTTTTTAAAAAAAAAAAAAGGAAAAAAATGTAAATTATAACCAAGTCAAACTTTGGAATTAATAAAGTGAAAAATTTTCCCCAATTCTTCCCTTGGTATCCATTATGCCATTTAAAAACCTTAGGTAGTAATGTAAATGTAAAAGGCCTTGGATAATAACAGAAAGGCAATAAATACTATTTCATTCCAGAAAATGAGTAAAATTTATATGTAACTTGGTTCTGTGAAATAATGGACATATCTCAAATCTTTTACAACCACTTATGAAAGATTTTTTCCATTGATCTTGCAGAGAACAAATTTTAAGTTAGTAAAAATTGTGGTGCTTCTCTCTTGCCCAAGTTAACTATTGCAAGGTTTCAAGTATATCACTAGTCTAATATTGTAACCTCCTAACATGGGAAAACGGTACTGGCTAGTTTGGTAAATGTTATACTTATCCTTTACATATTTTCTAATTCTTTGGATTTTACATATTTCTAGAAACAGCTAAACATAATTTGATAAAATGTCTCTAGTTCCTCAGGAAAAGGTTCTATACTTGAGCAAAGTAAAATCTTGACTTAAATGTCTTATTAGGAAAGGAAATAGTATTTTCACATAGCTTGTTTTATATTTCAGATTCTGTTCTAAATTCATTTCCTTTGCTACATACACACATTTGCACTCTTGACCAATAATCTCAAAGAAATGAGGAATTCTATGGCCTATGTTTTAGTACGTTGCCTTGTAACTCCCCTTTCAAAAGTAACTCCCCTCCCAAGTTTGTAATAAATGACTTTACTTTTCTCTGCTTTTGCTTCCCTTGTCTGTTTTTATTTACTTTTAAAATTAGTTATGCCACCTAAATCAGACTTTCTTTACCATGATTACTGCAAGCTCAGAATATCCCTAAGAGGTGAGATACAGTGGAATAAGCCCTAAATTTCTAGAAAATTCTTTAACATTGAGGGTGACTTTTTTTTTCACAGATAGTGGATTATAAAAGTTAAAAAGTCACAAATTGATTGAATAACCGACTGTATCTGAATATTTGTATTCTCTCCAAATTTATATGTTGAAATTCTAACCCCAAGGTGGAGGTATTAAGAAGTGAGGTCGTTGGGATGTGATTAGATAATAAAGGCAAAGCCTCAGGAATGGGAGTAGTGCCTTTATAAAAAAGGCTTCCGGGAACCTGTTTGCTCCTTCTACCATGTGAGGAGGCAATAAGAAGATGCCGTCTATGAGTCTGGAAATCGTCCCTCACCGGACACTAAACTTGTTAGCATCTTGATCTTGAACTTCCCAGCCTCCAGAATTAAGTTACCCAGCCTCTGCTATTTTGTTACAGTAGCTCTAAGGAAATAAGGCAGTATCTAAATTTTAAATTATAAAAAATTATGTATAAATACATATATATTTTGTTATAATTGTTTTTGCTTAACTTTTATTTTAGGTTCTGGGGTACATGTGAAGGTTTGTTCCATAGGTAAACTCATTTCATGGGAGTTTATTGCACAGATTATTTCATCATCCAGGTATTAAGCCCAGTACCCAATAGTTATCTTTTCTGTTCCTCTCTCTCCTCCAACCCTCCACACCTAAATGCTCATCAATGACAGAGTAGATAAAGAAAATGTAGTACATATACACCAGGGAATACTATGTGGCCATAAAAAAGAGCAAGATCATGTTTTTTAAGGGAACATGGATGGAGCTGGAGGATATTATCCTTAGCAAACTAATGCAGCAAACCAAAAATTATATTTTAATTTAAAAATGAATAAAGATGATCTTTTATAATGGATTATCATATCGTTTCTTAAAAACTTCCAATGATATTCTTACACTGCAAGTTTAGCACTTCTGTACATTTCAATAAACAAATTGAACAGCTACTATGTTCCAGGGAATATAAAATTGCTAGGAGCTGCCCTTGACCCTATACAGTTCATAAGACAAAACAAATATGAAAATATAGGATTACTATATTCTGTGAAAAATGACAAAACAGGTATATACAAAGTATAGTGTGACTTCAAGGAGAAAGCAATGAACTCAGCTGAGTTGGTGTGATGGTTAATACTGAGTGTCAACTTGACTGGATTGAAGGATACAAAATATTGATCCTGGGTGTGTCTGTGAGGGTGTTGCCAAAGGAGATTAACATTTGAGTCGGTGGGCTGGGAAAGGCAGACTCACCCTTAATCTAGGTGGGCACAATCTAATCAGCTGCCAGTAAATATAAGCAGGCAGAAAAATGTGAAAACAGAGATTGGCTTAGCCTTCCAGCCTACATCTTTCTCCCATGCTGGAGGCTTTCTGTCCTTGAACATTGGACTCCAAGTTTTTCAGTTTTGAAACCGGACTTTCCTTGCTCCTCAGCCTGCAGATGGCCTATTGTGGGACCTTGTGTTTGTGTGAGTTAATACTTAATAAACTCCCCTTTTATATATATATATATGTATATATATATATATATATATTCATATGTATAAACTCCCCTTCATATATCTATCATATATATATATATATATATATATATATATACATATTCCATTAATTCTGTTCCTCTAGAGAACCCTGACTAATACAGTTGGGCAGGGTCTGGCAAAGATTCCCAGAAAGAGAGATAGTTAAGCTGAATTCCAAAGAAGAGAAATACAGTTTGGGGGTGGAGATCAAGAGAAAGCATTTGAAGCAGAGGGAACAGCCATTTTGAAGCACAGAGGCAAGAAACAATGTACTGACTTGACTGGAGTGCACAGTGTTCGGGACCGGATTACATCATGTGAAAAGCCTTCTGTGTTGGACTAAGCATTTTGAATATTAGCTAGAAGACAATTGATGTGGTTTGGCTCTGTGTCCTGTCCAAATCTCATGTTGAATTATAATCCCCAATGTTGGAGGTGGGGCCTGATGGGAGGTGATTGGAGCACGGGAGCAGATGTCTCATGAATGTTTTAGCACAATCCCCTTGGTGCTGTTCTCATGATAGTAAGTGCATTCTCCTGAAATCTGGCTGTTTAAAAGTGTGTTGCACATTTGCCTCTCTTGCTCCTGCTCCAGCCATGCACAGTGCTATCTCCCTCTTTGCCTTCTGCCATGATTGTAAGCTTCCTGAGGCCTCCCCAGAAGCTGAGCAGATACCACTATGCTTCCCATACAGCCTGCAGAACTGTGAGCCAATTAAAGCTCTTTTCTTTATAAATTACCCAGTCTCTGGTATTTCTTTATGGCAATGCAAGAATAGCCTAAGGCAACAGTGAAGAGTAACTCCTAGAGCATCAATTCCTTTCCTATCATTCTGTTTTGTCTGTCTAAAGACTCTGTTTATTCTTTCCACATTTGTATTTAATGTCAGTGTCAACTGATTTGACTTATTGTTAAGTTCCATGGTGCATAACAAGTTAGCACTTAATTAGCAGTAATGATTTTAGTTGTGCTTCTGTCTGTACTAGGTGGATCTAAGTATTTTATAAGTAGACAAAGAACATTTTTTTAAAAAAGGAAACGACAATTAAAAAGCGCAATATGCATTATGCAAAGTCTATTTCTTAAATTTCTCAGATCAGTATCACCTGGAACACTGATAAAGATTCCGTGCTTCTACCCTCCCAATAAGAATCTCTGAGGGAGAAGCCTGCTACATGTGTATTCAAGGTGACATGAATGCCTGGGAAAGCTTGGGAAATATCACTTACTCCAAGTATATTTCTTCACAGAAAGCCCAGAAAATTTAAGCATTTTGTTTGCAGATTGAGCTAATGCTAATAAAAGTTGAAATTACTCACAAAGCCTCAGCAGTTATGGTTCACTGATGGTTTACTTGCCCCTTCAAATGGACTGTAAACTTTTTAAGGACAGAGGATGTATCACTATTAGAGCCTCAGCTCCTAACACAGATAAAGGATTCAATGAACATTTATTAACATATGAACAAACAATATTGCGACCATTCTGATTTTTTAAAATGGCTCTTCCTGTGTGCATTTCTAGGTGTTCAACTACAAAGCACAAATATAATTTAGTGAATTATTAATAAGACTAAAAATTCAATTAATTAGACTTACATTGGAATGAATGGTGTACTTTTAAATTATTAGTAAAGTCAACAAAATACTTTTTCATTTCAAATATATATTTGTCAAATATCATAAAGTATAATGTTTGTGTGAAATAATTTGATCTGTCTTTTGTGCCCTGGAGTAACTAACAATGGTTTTTCATTTCACATATATTGCATTTCACAGAAGGAACACACGATCAATCAAATTGACACATGAAATTAAAGGCATTGGAACTGATTTCCTTAATAAATATTATTCTTCATTAGGAAGGAACTCCTGATTCATGAATTTTCTCATATGTATAGAAATACATTGTTAGAAAAAATAGAGGAGTGAAAACAGAGAAGACAGAGGAGTGAAAACAACTGGACAAATATTTAAAAATGTGTCTCAGTATGGCAAAAAATATTTTTTTAACAATTGACATTTAAAGGACAAAAGGTAGCAGGAGCCATATTTTTCATTAACTTGACAATGTCAAAGAGACAGATCAGTTTCCTACAAGTTAAATCAGAAGATCATGTTAATGAGGTAATTTTATTTCCTTGGAAACTATCAGAATAGTGGGTAGAAAATACAGAAGTCATTTATAAAATATTACTTTTCAAATATAGAAAAAATAAATTTTGCTATTTTCAAAACATACTTTGTTTAAAGCCATAGCTGGAGGAGTAGGTAGAGAAAATGCCCTGGGGAAATCTTTCTGCATTATCTCCACCTGTATAGAGCTTTCTATCAGGAGGTTACTATTTGCTTCCGCTATAATAATTTCAGAGGATACTACTTATGATGGAGAAAGCAGAGGGCCCACGGTGTGAATCTCTTCTGGTGATTTAATCACAGTCATTAAAGAAAGCGGGATTATGAACACTGCCAGCCACCAGCTGCAAATACAATATCTGAAATTTATTTTTGCAAATATACTGGCAATTTTATAACAGTTTGAATGAATACTAGGGAGAGCCTATTCAGTTGCTACATTTACTGAATTAGGCATTGAGTTCCAGAGAGTGCAATTGCTGCTAGAATTCTATTTTAACATTCTCTTGAAAAGATGCATACAAATAAAATTATATTTTAAGCACCCTACAGAGTCTTTATATATATAGGAAAAAACCTACTCTAAGTCCCTTTACAAAATAAAATTTTACTCTACTGAATGACCTCTAGGTATAAACTTTTTTCAAATTCCTATGAATTTATAATTATTTCAAAATAAAAAGTTATATAATAATTTACTCTCTAAAGTATCATATAGCTGGGCTTTTGTAAATTGGGTTTTTTTTTTTTTTTTTTAAGAAGAGTACACTTCTTTTATCTCTCCTTGGTTTCATCCCTTTTTTTTCTTTTTTTAAGAAGAGTACACTTGTTCACCATAGATAGTATGGTGACCAGCTTTTCACTCATTCAATAAATATTTATTGTGTGGATATAGATAATAACATGGCAAGGAGTGGGGGACTGCTTTTACATAAGGTCATCAGAGGAGGAGGGTCTCTCTGAGAAGGTGGCATGAGCAGAAACGTGAAGGAAGTAGGGGAGAAAATTATGTGGATATCTGGGGAAGGAGCCTGACAATATATCTGAAGATACTAATTAAGAATCATCATTATTGTAACATACGTTTTTATATAAGAGAGGTGGGTTATGCATAATCCTTGATGCATAGTTCACATGTGAGCATATGGTTTAGATTTGCAACTAAAGAGTATAGCAGATATTGTTCAAAACCTACAACTTACAATCTAAAAGACATGCAAATGTTATTTAATTCATTTCAGCCTTAGTTCCTCATCTGTAAAATAGGAACAACAATATCTCGGGGTTTTTTTAAATAAATGAAATAATATATGTATAATGCCTCACACAAAATATGTACTTAATGTAGTAGTGATTATCATTTAAAAATAACAAATAAATGTAAATTAGAACTCTATCCCGATTGCTTTGAATAACATTCATTTATTTATTCATTCAACAATATTAATTAAGACCAGACTATGTTCTAGGCACTATTATAAGTGATTCAAATAACAAAATTTTTGAAATTTACAGAAGACCAATGTATTTCTTACTGCATGGGATATAAAAATAAATCACTTATAAGATAATGCAATAATTGTCACAATGAAGAATACGAAGTAAATCCACGCTATTTGAGGGTCTGAATGAAAGTTTCACAGAGGAGGGGATGCACAAAATTAAACCTTTTAGGATGAATAAGTGAAATGAAGAAACCACAGCAGGTAGAGCAGAAAGGATGGAGTAAAGTCAAATGGAAAGAAATAAGCAAACAAAATAGTCACTTTTGGAGAACTGTATGTCATTTTTTGACAACCTGTCAGTGTACCAGTGAAAAAAAGAAGTGAAGTTAGAATTGCAGGCTGGAAGGAAATAATGCAGGCTCTTTTATGCCTGAGGGCTTATACACCACACCCAAGAACCTAGACTTTGTTCTGTGACATTCTGAAGGCGAATAGTTGGGTTTGTATTTCAAAAAGCTCATTTGGCAGCAATGTCAGGAATGGTGTGGATGAATTTCTGATATTGGATCAAGAGACTTTAATTATACATAGTGTTTCAGAACATCCTGGCTCAAGATTTGGTGAGAAGCAGGTAAAGAGAGATACCCAAAGGTAAGAAGACAGATGTAATAAATTTCCAATTCAATTACTTAGTCTAAAGAAATTAGTGATCAGTTACACACTGCTATTCAAGGCATTGGCACAATGTCAAATATCAACGAACTAATACTACTTGGTGGCTGGTTAGGTATGGAAAAGAGAGGAAGAAGAGGAGTCTAAGATATTTGTTAAAGACATAGGCTAAATGAAACTGAAAAAGGAAGTAGAGTAAGAGGAGTAAATCTGGAGAGGAAGGCACTGAATTCAGTCCTGCAGACAAGTGAACATGTGGGCCTGGTTGTAGGATGTATAAGTCTGGAGAAAGAGAGATATTAATTTCCACCCTGGAGGAAGTGACATAGGTAAGGGTTGAATGTGGTCTCCCCTGGAGAGCAAGTAGGAGTGGGAATCAAGCCAACTGGATAGGACTGTTAAAAAGAATAGATGGGGTGGGACAGATGGGGTGGGATAGATGGGGTGGGACAGATGGGGTGGGATAGATGGGGTGGGA
>NW_026652276.1:181634781-181683644 GCF_009828535.3 Hylobates moloch | reverse complement strand
TGGGATAGATGGGGTGGGACAGATGGGGTGGGATAGATGGGGTGGGATAGATGGGGTGGGATAGATGGGGTGGAGAAGAAATGGTCCTTGTGATGTCTAGGATGCATCTGTTCTTCAGAGTTTTATCCTTGGCCATTTTGATGTTTTCTAACACCAACAACGAATTCTCTTGAGACCAACTGGGTGTCCAACAATTGAATTCAGTCCTGATGCTATCTACCTAGAATTAAAGTCAGATCCCACAAGATAAAAGGCTCAGCCCCACAAGACTGCCCCCAATACAGAGGCCAATTGCAAGTCCTGGGCCACTTACATATCTGACAGACACCGGCCATAAATTGGGGGTGCTCACAACCCCCTCCTCAGATTTGATAATTTTCTAAAGGGTTCACAGAACTCAGAAAAGCACTTTACTTATGTTAACGGGGTTATTATAAAGGATATAACTCAGCCACAACTAAATAAAAGCGATTCATAAGGCAAGGTGTGGGGTAAGGGGGAGAACGGTGCATGGAGCTTCCATGCCGTCTTAGGGCATGCCACCATCTTACTACCTCTATGTGTTCACCATCCCAGAAACTCTACAAATCTCATCGTTCAAGAGTTTTTATAGCGCTCAATCTCCAGGACTCCAACTTCCTCAGAGGTGGGTGGCTGAACTGAAAGTTCTAACCCTCTGATTACTTGGCGTCTTGGTGACCATCCCTGTCATGAGTACAAACTCGGGTATGATTAAAAGGGGCTTGTTATGAATAGCAAAAGACACTTCTATTACTCAAGAAATTCCAAGGGTTTTAGGAGCTCTGTGACAGGAACCAGGGACAAAGACCAGATATCTATTTCTTACTATGCCACAGCCATATTCCTTACTTGTTTAGTATATTTTCCTATCAAGAGCTCTCCTATTTCAATACCATATCTATGATGATAACTGCTGCAATTGCATTCCTAATTCGTGGATGAATCTAAGCTTTTAGTCTTGGCCTGAACAAAGTGATCTTTAAATAATCTCAACATATTTGACATCCACAACACAAATAAATCTGAGACAGGCATTTGAAACAATGAAGTTTATATTTAACATCCCCAATATGATATTGTGCCCATAGTAGGTGCTCAATGAACATTTAATGATGGAATATAAATCCAGCTCTAGCTTACAGATTTATCATTTTGGCCTTAGATAAAACAGAGAACCAAGGACCAATATTTATCTCAAACATCACCACACAATAGATAACAACTTTGTATTATATTTTTGAAAAGGTTATATAACTACTGGAGACAAAGTTAAGTTTTTCCATTTGAAGATTTGTTGACAGTGTAAAACAGATTAATTATTAATATACTGAGATTTTTTTGTCTTCAAAATCATATAACCTCATTCATTAAGGCCCAAATAATTGCATATAAGTTTAAACATCGTATATATACGATGAAACTCATTTTACAACAAATACTGAAAAGAAGGATCAAAAATAAAGAGATGCCCAAAGTGCTTATCTGCCCTTAAAATAGAACTATTTCAATTTGGCAAGAAAAATAGTGAATTCTGGGATTATACATCTAAAACAGTTCCATAAAAATGTATATTAGATTCTGATGCAATAGTTGTCCCTCTTTTAAGAAACTTTGGTTGGATATATTGCCTAAATTGGACATGTTAAATAATTTTACTTTGGAAACCACTTGTCAACATTGCGTAGTGGAAGAGTCACACATAAACCTACTCAAGCCATTATTTCTCCATTTTCACTCTGTCTTTGTAATGTAGTCATGTTAAAGATGGGAACAATTCTTCTCACTCATGCTTTTGTCAGACAAAATCTAACAGTGAGGTACTCATTCTGTAAAGCAGTAGCAAGTCTTTAAGCATGTAGAAGAGTAAGCATGTAGAAGAGTAAGCAAGTATATGAATTCATTAATATAGAACAATAAATAAGATCAATAGAGACTTGACTATCAGTAGCTCATGTTTAAAAGAAATAGATTGTATATAATAGAGATCAAATTACCACAACATGATGTTATGTGCATACAATGCTTTGCTATCAATATTGCAAGATGTGTTTAACTATTTACGATAGGAGAAAAAAGCATCAAATAATTAATAGCATAATAGCATTTCAACAAAGTTGTCAAGAAAGTGTTAAATAGCTTTGAAGCTATAAATTCAGTAATGTATCACTTATTCATATTAATTGGAGAGGGTCCATATAAATTAGTGAAAAAATGGACTTGTAGAACATTTTAATATACATGTAGTTTTATAACATGATATTTCAAACTATGGAAATGCTATCAAAATTACTAGGCAGAGGTTTTGCTGAGCTTACACTAAAGATAGATATGACTCACTTATAACAGACCTATTAATTGTATGCAAATGTATGCTTTTAAAATTCTAAAACATAATATGCATCTTAATGAGTAGGTTAAATATTTCTCCTTGAAATTTTATTCATGCCATTCATTCACTTCCATTCTTTCACGGGTAGTGCAAAAGGAAATGTTAGCCCCATGATTATGTATGCAGTGAGGTTTAAATTGATGAGATTTCATTTTCTACTTAAGAGGGATCATATTTAGAGCCATCTCTACTATTTTTGGTACTCTTACAAGAAGTTCCATTGCTTCCAACATTGGGCAAGTTCCTGGCTCTGAACTTCCTGTCAAATTCAGAATTCAGCCTAAAATTTTTACTAAGCCTCTATGAAGAATCATAAAGATGAGTTCCAATGACTCCATGAATTTCTACATCATTATTTTCATGTCATGGAGACTGTATAGTGTAGTGTGGACTCTGGGTTCAAAATGATTGCATGTGAATTCACATATAGACCACGTCCCTTTGGGCAGATTATTTAGCCCCTCTGTATACCAGCTGTAAAATGAGAAAAATAATAACAGAGAGTGATTGTTAGGATTAAATCAATTAACACATATCAATGTCTTAGAATAATTTCTTGAACATGGTGAGTACTCGACAAATCTTTGCATTATTACAACATTTATTGTTTTTAGTTTCAAGTTAATTCACAAAAGCTTTCCTAATGATCCATACAGTTGAATACTTGTCTTTACTGCATTAAATGGGTAATTATTTTTTCTTCTCCTATATAGAGGAGTTAAAACTGTATTTGTTGTTTTCTAATAAAAACTTAATGAATTAACTGAAATTTTAGTATGAGGAAATAGTCTCTATGTTCTGTTACCTACTGTGTCTGGTTTAGTTCTACATTCATTATGGTCTTATTTTATATCATCCAAGCTAATTTTTTCCTATCTTTCACCTTTTTTCCTCTTCTAAGCAAATCTCACCTTAGATATTTTGAAAGAAAAATATTAGTCTCTATTTACTTGCCTCTTCATATTCAGACTAAAATAAAATGCTGAACAGAGTAGGTAGGATGAACCACACTTGATCTACCACGAAATACTACTAAACATTAAAGTACACAATTAAGAAACAAAACTGAAACGCCACTTGGCTAACCATTGTTTTTATACAAGTCTTCATTCCTTGAGGGTTTCTACTGTCACACAACTCCTCCCTGTGAGGTGTACCTGAACAGCAAGAGGCTTCCTTTGTTCCCAATTTTGCTGATTTCTGTTAGGAATACAGCATGATATGGACTCAGGAACAGGGTGATTGTCTATTCTTGACATTCCTGAAGATGTTTAGGTTATGAAGTTGATTATAACATGAAATCTTGGGCTCTTGATTCTTGGAGTTCCACATCTCTCTCTGTCTCTTTTGTCCCTCTTCCTCCACTCTCTCTCTGGAGAAGTGGAGGATCATTGGAAAGAGGCTAAAGGAGGAAAATTTCTGGCTATAGTCTTCTGTTAATCACTTTTATGTAGTCTGTGTTTATGCTTAGGTGCTATGACCTTTCTATTCCATGCTTCTAAAGATATGAGTAAAAAATGGCTTCTTGACTTTATCATGCATAAAAACCATTTGGGATAATTTATTTGAAATGTAGATTCCTAACTTCATCCCTCCCGCCTCCCTAATAGATTCTAATTCAGTATGTTGGGTGGAACCACAGAGTCTGCACTTTCAATACGGCTCTTCTGTAGATTGTGATATAAGTAGACTTTGTGAATAGTTTCAGAAACTCTGCCTTACAATGCTTCAATCAATAAAATGCTTCCAGATTTCCAGTAAATTGAAAACAGCACAGGTAATCACAGCTAGTCAAACTGCCAATTATTATATGAGATTTATCACTTTTCATCAGTTTTTTTTTTTTTTTTTTTATTGAGAGAGTCTCACTCTGTTGCCCAGGCTATAGTGCAGTGGCATGATCTTGGCTCACTGCAACCTCCACTGCCTAGGTTCAAGCGATTCTCATGCCTTGGCCTCCCGAGTAACTGGGACTACAGGCACACACAACCATGCCCAGCTAATTTTTTTTGTAGTTTTATTAGAGACGAGTTTCGCCATGTTGGCCAGGCTGGTCTTGAACTCGTGACCTCTGGTGATCCGCCTGCCTTGGCCTCACCAAAGTGCTGGGATTATAGGTGTGAGCCACCGCGTCCGGCCCAGATTTTAATATTCTAATACCATTGCCTCCAGAGCCATCACCTTTAACTACATGGGGAAAACAAATTCTTCCTTTGGCCATGAAGAAATATGATTTCCTATGTTAGACTGAGATTATCACCAAGAAACAGCAACAGAGATGCTTTATTAGTTGGATCTTAGCAAAGTTACGCCATGGAGTACACTTGACTCTCTAGGATCAGTGCCTATTGCCCAGGAAAAGCCCAGTCGTCTTCTTATTTGTTGAATAACAGTTCCCCCTACTGGAATACTTGCTGAAATCCCTTCTACATTATTATTGTTACTATTATTATTATTATTTGGAACAAAGCACTGGATTTTAAATTCAAAGTCCCCTACTTTTACTTCGAGGTCATGCCTTAGTAATTATGCTCTCCAGGTTGGAGGAATGCTTCAAAAGTTAGATTGGGAAAGGTGCTTCATTTTGACATGTGATTTGCCCACTGAAATTAACCCTAAAAGAAAATTAGAGTCTTGGCTTAGTGGCCAGGGGTCAAGTCTCAAATTTCGGGTCTGGATTGAACACATTTTTATTTTAAGTAATTTAGCTGTGCTCCCTTTTTTGCATCCCAAAATATATTGGCCAGAACTCCAGTGGGAAAGCGACCTTGAGTTTGCAATGGCAGTTCAGGATTCATCACACTAATTTTTCAATCCCTCTGATACGACTTTAAGCCATTTTATAAAAGATGAAGCTATTTGATATAAAGGTAAATGATTTCTGCCTATCAGATATTTATCAGCATGGTCTGAAAAGCCAGGTTATAGATATCTGATATACTTTTAAAGTTTTGGAAATTGGTTCTATTTCTACCAGCATGTGGAATTTGTATGCTTCTCTATTAAATATTGTAGATATTAGTCATTCTGAACTTTCCATTATTCATCTTGCTATTCCCCTTCTTATATACTACTCTCGAATCCAGTAGGTCTCAAAGTGTGGCCTAGGGGACTCCTGTATGGTCAAAACCATATTCATGCTAAGATATTAATTGCCTTTTTAGCTTTTATAAAAATGGAATTTTCCAGAAGTGTGTGATGAGTGGTATCTCCATAGATTAAATGCAGAAGCAAATGTAAGAATCCATTGATCTTGCTTCTATTAATTTAGATATTAAAGAGAATTGAAGAAAATATTTTACCTTGGAAAATGTAGTTATTTTTCAAAAAATATATTATTTATGTTAAAATATAATGGGTTATTACTATTTAAATAAATTAGTAAATATTTTAATAATGCATGAGTTTTAATTTCTAACGTGGCAAATATTCATTAGTATAACCCATAAAAGCCAAAGCTTATTAAAGCCCTCCATAACTGCTAAGAGTGGAAAGGTGTCCTAATACCAAACATTTGAGAATGATTGCTGTTCACATTACATGCCCATTGCTTTTTTATGACCCTGCCTAGTCACTGTTTTTGACTAAAATACTGTTCTCATACTTTTAATTTTGTACGTGTAAATCTTCACCACTATTTCAAATCCAGCCCAATTTCTACCACTTTTGTAACTGTTCTGTTCACCCCTACCTCAATGTTTCTCTCCCTCATCTGTCAAGAGTTCCAATGAGCTTCTCTCACTCCATTAATCCTTTTTCAACTTTTTAATTACAATTTATTTTTCTTTATGACTTCTCTTTTATGTTAGCCTTGAAGATCCTTGAAGAAATTAAAAAGCAGAGTCTGCTTATTATTTGTGGATTTTCTCTCCCCATTTCCAGAACTCAGTATAATGCCTAGTAAAAGCAGGTAGCAGATAAATACGTTCTGGGCATGCATCCTACAGATCTTCCTCCTGAGTTCAAAGAATTCTTTCTAAACGTACTGCAGAGAATGCAGTACAAACAATGAATGCAGAACCATCTCTAAGCACCATCATGAACAGACAGAATTGCCTATAGTTGCCTCCAGTCTCCCAGTTGCCCTTTGCCATCCATACAGTTCCTGTCTTTCTTTCCTCTTCCCATCCCCTTCAAGATTCCCACTGCCCTTCCCAAGATTCCTCCTACCCAAGAACCTTGTTAAATAAAGTTTGAAAAACACTTCACATAAATTGGCCAAAAAACGTAAAGCCTCTTTTATGGTCTCAAATTTTTATGGAATGAGGATGGACATAAAGAAGAAAATTAGCCAAGAAATGAGTTAATGATTTATTTTTTCTCTGCAGTACTTAACATTTTAAATAGAGACCATGGGCCAATCTCTTTTTGTAATTTAAACTATGTAGGAGAAATCTTTGTGTTTGGTGGGGAAAAGTTTTGTTGTTTTTTTTTTTCCTTTTGCAAAAGTGGAACATGAGTACCATTCTGACTGTAATTCCTGGTAAACTTGTCACTGAGGGGAAAGAGTGAGAAAAACCTACAAGCTAACCTCGGCCTGTCTTCCCAACTTCACTGTTATTGTACCACTAACTAAGACAATAACTGTAATACTAAATCTCATCCCCTAAACAGTGGTTTACAGAAAAAAGATTGTATGGCCATGGACATTTCAAAATGGGACGTGGCATGTAATATCTTTATGTATATGTACAACAATACTTTTCATCATGAGAAGCACACTAAAGTGATGAAAAGAGGCTGAAGTTGGGCATCAGGAAACCTAGAGTCTGGTGTCTGTCTCCCAGAAAATAGCTATGTGGCCTTAGTTGGGTCACTTAAATTCTCTAGATCTCAGTTTCCTCACCATTACCCAATATTTTTTGAGCTTTCTTCTGGAACTGATTTAGTAAAATCAAAATACTAACCTAGATAACCTCTAATTTATTTCCAGTTCCATGGAAAATAAATCAATGTTGACTCTAGATATTAAGCACAGCTAAATTATGAATAGCTGGTTCAAGTTCACCAAGTTCATTTAGGAAGTTAGCAGTGAAATCAAGGCAAAAATCCAAATTCAGTGAACCTCATTTTCTACCCTGTGAGATTTTTACCTCTAATATCAACCCAGTATCAAGGAAAGGGTAGAGATAAGGGTAAGGACTCCTAATGGTGACAGAAGCACAGGTAGAACTGGATTAAATGATTTCTTAACCTACCTTCACATTAAGTAAATCTATGATTTAAAAAAAACTCTTTCCTTTTTTTAGCCTTTTTCCCCTCACTGGATATCTCTTATACAACTACAAAAAATCTTTTGAGTAACTTGAGAAAGATAAGTGTTATCAATATTAATTTAGTTAATATTAAATTTGTTTATCTGCCCTTTCTTCTTCCTCCATTTCTGAATTTTGTCCAGAAAGGTCAAAATATGATTTTCAAAAATTAAATTTTCCAATGTGTTTAAGTGATAAGGAAGTTTGTAGAATCATATCCCTGTTTGTTCATGACTACGAACTATAGCACACTGGTGGTTTATGCTATCCCTAAGGTGCCATATGCTAAAATTTTAGAAAAATACTGAAATTGTAAATTTTTGCTGATTCCGTTTGGGAACATATTTCAAAAGTTCTGAAGTCAAATATTTATTTATTAAAATTCATTCTGAATTATGCTTCCCCTTTTCCTTCCCCTGTGGATTTTTCTGGCATTCATATTTATTTCCACCTATTAATAATATATAGCATAGGATTTTCACATTTCAAAAAGTAAACATAACAAATAGTTCCTTCCACAGGAATTAGTTCATAAGAGTGCCTGAAATTGTATCTGCTGTCTGAAACTCCAAAGAAAAATTACTCAAATGTACTTATCAAAGGCAGATGGGGCCCATCACCAGCCAGCAGGAAAAACCCACCAACTAAGGTTATGACAAAGAAAGTCCCTTTTAGAATATTAATTATGGGATTGTTTGACAAGTGCAGTCATGAGGTTCCTTCTAGTTTTATTCAGACACTAATTAATTAAAAAAAAACCCTGAAGAACTGGAGATACCATGTCAACTTGAAGGCTCATTCCTTTTAAATAGAACATTGGTTAATTAATATTTATGCACCCTTTTTAGGTAACTAGAAAAAAGTCACCAGGGACTGCTGTCTCAGCCAATAGCCATGTCTAAAGATGCTTGTACTTCTCAGGCACTTGAAACATTAGCAAGCCAATTAAATAGAAGCAAGCTGCTTAGGTAGGCCCTCAATAAATACTTGCTGAATGATTAAACCTAAAATGGGGATGATGCTTCTGCTTTGAAGATTACATATAATATCTTACCATTGAAAATTTGTTTTTCAGAAAATTTCTGCTCTAACAAGAAATGCACCAGAGAGAACAGCAATGCTCATTATTTATATTGATAGGAAAATTAAACAAAGAGAAAGAAAATTTGAAAGTGAAATTAACAATATGATTCCTAAGCACAATCAGAAATTCACTGCAATATTTTCCTCCTGTGTTGAGTTCATGGTTACCAGATGGTCCCTTTGATCTACAATGAAATAAACAGATACTATCCAAATGCCCTATAAATTATTAAATGCTGATAGTTTTGTTATCTTAAAAAGAGCAATGCTATAAGCTCTCTCAGAGGTTAAAAAATTCCAATGGAATATTAAAGAATAATGTTATAAATACAGAATTTAATGGAATAGAACAGCTAATGCTAAAACATAAAACGTGTGTTAAATATAATGACGGTAGATAATTGACACTGAGCAGTTTATCTTATAAAAATAATAACATTTTAGATGCAACTAAAAGTAGTACAGAGAAAATAAGAAAGGTGAACATTTTAAAATGTCTACGAAGCAGAAAATACTTTTAAACCTTGAATTTAAGGTATTCTGGTGATAAGTGAATTACTTTAACATCATAAATTTATTCTTCTTGCAGTAGATTCTTATCTCAATTTACTATAAAGAGGCTGTAGTAATTTACCATTGCTGCTGTAACAAATTACTAAAAAAGCGATAGCATAAAACAACACTGATTTATTCTCTTACATTTCTGGAGATCAGAAGTAAAAATCAAGTTCACCTGGTTAAAGTCAAACGTCAGCAGGAGTGGTTATTTTGGAGGCTGGAGGGGAGACTCTCTTGCCTTTGCCTTTTCCAGCTTCTAGTGGCTGCCCGTATTTGCTGATTTGTGGCCATTTTTCCATCTTCAAAACACATCACTACAATGTCTGCTTCCATCATCACGTAGGCTTCTTTTATGATTCCTTCTGGGTCCCTCTTATAAGGACTGTTGTCATTACATCAGTCTCACCGAGATAATCTCTGATAATCCCCCTATCTGAAGATCCTTAATTTAATCACATCTGCAATTCTCTTTTTGCCACATAAGATAATGTATTCATAGCTTCTGAGAATTAGGGCATAGACATCTTGGAGGGGCTATTATTGAGCTTACCAGAAAGGCTAATAACCAAAATAGACCTTCTAAACATATGCCTACAAACCCAGCTAAAAATAAGCTTCATGTATTAAGCGAACGTGTTTATCCAGTTCTTAGGGCTTGCTTCTCAAGACAATTTGACTTCCTTTTAATTTGGGGGTGGAATTTTAAGACATCACCAGTAGAATACCTGGCACTGGATGATGTTCATTCTAATTGTTAGTTCAACATAAGCAAATCTTACTAATAAGTAAAGCTACGTGCTAAGGAAGAAAATGTTTACAAGTTTATGGTAATCCATGAAATTTTCATTATCACAAACCAAGCATCAGTCTCTAACAGTGCAAGAAAGCAGAAGCAAATTACTCAATTTGGCTAATACAGTTCAGTAAGAATTTTGATTTTCTAGAAACTTAGCACCACTGAAAAGGGTTAAGATATCAAACAATTCCCTAAATGCATCAAGCATGCTTGAAAATTATTGTAGGAACTCTAATTGTCTTCAGTGTTTCTTTGATGAACTCACAACCAGTAAATTAGCCCATGGATCACAGCTCATTAGCATCTACAGAAATAATGTTAATGAGAAATTTAAAAAGCAAACAGCAGGTGCAGTTCTGTCTTTTCTTCACGAAGATCTCTCAGAAACACAAGGTCAGTCAGATTCAATGGGTTAATCTTGCCTCTCTTTTCAAATACCCGACAAAGGCTAGAAATGGCATTTAGAGACCTTCTGGAAATAATTATAAGCATGTACTCACTGAACAGTACTTTAAAGATTTTATCGGAAACATAAGAGAATCCATTCATTACTTCTAACTCATTATTTATAATTTGGTATACTATCTGTTACTAAATCAAATGTCTTTCATGGTTTCCATACTAATATATAATTTTCTCTCATGATCTCTCAAGGTGCATTGAAATTCTGTTAATCATGTTTCTTTGAGAATGGGAGATCCTAACAGGAAAGCCATTCCAATTTCTGTTTCCTATTCTCCTCACTTAAGTACCCAAGGTATGAACAGTAGGGTTGAAGGTTTTAACTGAGCAGTTAGTATGGAAATATAGAAATTTTAGATGGACACTGAAATATATCATTGTACAAAATGCCACTGCAAAACGAATTTCTATTTATTAAAGAGGATGGAAAATATTGTTATCTTTGCAGATAGCAGTAGAAGAAACAAAGTGACCATGAAGGATTAACACAGAAGCAGTGACAGATTAGTTGGGAGGAAGGGAAACTCATGAGATAAAACCAAACACAGAAATAAAGCTTCAACCCAAGTCAAGGATGTGTAATTGTCAGTCAGACTAGGATGGCCATGAGTGAAGAGTGGCAGTCATTCTTATAGGTAGTTGCAAAAGCAGAGACCTGGACTGATTGTGGATTTTCACTGATTCAATGATTGGATTTGATTTTTTTTAAAAAAGGGATGGTAGACTGTGTTTAAGATATGTAGTAGACATTACCACTCTACATAAATTTTAGTTCCCCTCTTCCTCCTGGAATAACTGAGATCACGGTTCCTTGCTCTCTTGAAGTTAGGTGCACTTCTTGGCAAAAGCATTTGAGAGCCAGTGAGCAACCGGCCCTGCCTGCTTCCTTTTCTACTATGACAGGCAATGTTCTGGACAGTGGGACTTCTATGAATTCAGATGCCAGAGTGAGGTCTGCATTGAAACAGAGCCTTCTACAGAAATATGACGAACATGTAGAATAAATAAGAAATAAAATGCTGCCGTTTATGCCACTGAAATTTTAGAGTTGTCAACATCAGAATAGCCTATCCTATTGATAAGGAAGGACCCAATAATTTGGATTTCCAACTATGTTAGTAGCTTGGATTTTAGATGTGGCAAAAAGATTAAAAGCCAGGAGAAGAATTACACCTACACCACAGGGTAACTTGCTTATAAATTATTACATTATAGCAACAAAGCTATTGATCTTTCCTTTCACTCTCAATTCTGAGTTAAATTTTTAAAATTGAAAAGTTAAATGTTTTCTACTTTTAAGTACAGGTTGAGCATTCCTAATACAAACATTTGCAACCTGAAATGCTACAAAGTCTGAAACATTTTGAGCACTGACATGATGTCATAAGTGGAAAATTCCACACCTGACGTCCTATGATGGGTCATAGTCAAAACGTAGGCAAAAAAAACCCCACATGATTTATTCAGTGTCCCCATGAGAACAAAGACCCTCCCCTCCTGGCCTCCTTTAGCTGTATTGCATCTTTTTCATGTATGCCCAAAGTCCCCCATGGAAGCACCCTCACAAAGCATAATAAAATGACAATGTGCAGGCCTGATGCACCAATGTCAAGTTTCCCACAATGCCTCACATGTGGCCAAGACCTATGTGCATTACTTATTCTTTTGTTGTTCTATTCTTTGCTCTGTGGTATAAAGATATTGTTGATAATGTCAAAAAGGCCTGCAGATACCCCTGTGGGTCATAGTAATAAGAAAAAGAGGAAGCATTTATATTTTTCTATAGTACAGGAATTCAAGCCATTGGAGAAACTGGGAAGCAGTGCAAGTGTGAAATATCTTACAGTAGAGTATGGTGTTGGAGTGACCACCATATGTAACCTAAAGAAAGAGACGGGTAAATCATTGAAGTTCCATACTGAAGGTAAAGAACAGAAGTTAATGAAAAATAAAAAAAAAACTGCATAAAGCTAAAATTAAGATCTCAATCATGTATTGAAACAGTGGATCTTAGTGTCACAGTGAACACATGTCACTTAATGGCATACAGATCATGATAAGCAAAGATAGGTCACAATGAAATGAAAATTGAAGAAAACTATGAATATTCAATAGGATGGCTGCAGAAATATAAGAAAAGACATAGTATTAAATTTTTAAAGCTTTATGGTCATAAAGCATCTGCTGATCGTGAAGTAGTGGAGAAATTCATTGACAAGTTTGCCAAGGTTATTGCTGATGAAAATTTGATGCCAGAATTAGACTATAATGCTGATGAAACATCACTGTCTTCATATTACTGCCCAGGAAAGACACTGACTCCAAATGATGAGACTGTCCTTACAGGAATTAAGGATGCTAAGGACCGAATAACTGTGCTGGGATATGCTAATGCAGCAGGCATGCGTAAGTGTAAATTTGTTGTGATAGGCAAATCTTGCGTCCTTGCTATTTTCAAGGAGTAAAATTTTTACCAGTCAATTATTATGCTGACAAAAAGGCACGGATCAAAAGGGATATCTTTTTTGTTTGGGTTCCCAATCCTTTTGTTCCAGCAGCTTGTGGTAGAAAATGCAGGAAAGCAGGACTGGATGATGACTGGAAGATTTTGTTATTCCTTGACAACTGTTCTGCTCACTCTCCAACTGAAATTTCATTAAAAATAATGTTGATGCTATGTACTTTCCCACAAATTTGACTTTATTAATTTAGCCATGTGACCAGGGTATCCTTAGATCAATGAAGAGTAAATATAAAAACAGGTTCTTGAACAGCATGCTAGAAGCAGTGAACAGAGGCATGGAAGATTTCCCAGAAGAGTTTAGTATGAAAGGTATCATATATACTGTTGCTAATGCTTAGAACACAGTGACTGAAGACACAGTTGTGTATGCTTCGCACAAACTGGCCTGCAACTTTGTTCAGTGATGATGATGAACAATATGCAAAAAAAGTATACCTTTAGAATTCATCATAAGCTGGAAGAAATAGATATCAGAGAAATTTTTCTATAATGAGGTTCCAGCTGCTAATTCATTGACCAATAGATAAATAGCTGAAATGGTTTTAAATCAAGGTGATCATGATAATAGTAATGATGAAGATGACATTATTAACACTGCAAAAAAAGTGCCTAGAGATGACATGGTTAAAATGTGTGATGGTTTATTGGAGAAAATGAGGAAAGTGCATTCATAAGAGAACAATAAATCATGTCAGTTTATAAGATTGAAGAGAGACTCGTAAGACAAAAAATATTGTTACTGAGGCAGATAACTCTGGAGAAAACATTTTAAAAAGCCATCTAGTAGATTCCCTCCGCATCCCTAGAGGACCCAATTCCTGGTCCCTCAACTGCTTCTGGTGTTTCTTCACACCTAAAAAAATAAGAATACAGTGTACAATAACCTTTTAATAAAAACACAGCATCATAGGTGGAAACTTCAAGCCTGCCATTATCTGTTGTTGCTGTTGTTTAACAGCTGATGCGGGTATTCTAATAATGATACTGTGCTGCTTAGTTACCCAGAACACATTTATTTATTTATTTATTAAGATAGAGTCTTGCTCTTGTCACCCAGGCTAAAGTGCAATGGTGCGATCTCAGCTCACTGCAACCTTTGTCTCCCAGGTTCAAGCGATTCTCCTGCCTCAGCCTCCCAAGTAGTTGGGGTTACAGGTGCCTGTCACCACACCCAGCTAATATTTTGGTATTTTCAGTAGAGACGGCATTTTACTACGTTAGCCAGGCTGGGCTCAAACTGCTGATCTCAGTTGATCAGCCTGCCTCAGCCCCACAAAGTGCTAAGATTGCAGGCTTGAGCTACCGTGCCCGGCCAGAACACATTTTTTTCCACTGTATTAATGGTGTCATATTTTTTACTGTAAGTACTTATGTGTGAATAAATGTAAGAAAATGATTGCTTATCAGTGGCATATAAATTCAGTGTCAGGAATGATGGCGATACCAAACAACCACAGATTGTCCACATAGGTGGCTGACATGGGGACATCTTTGCTTTCTGATGTTGTTTCACGCAGAAAATTATTAAAAATATTGTATAAAATTACCTTCAAGATGTATATAAGGTATATATAAAGTATAAATGAATTTTGTGTTTAGCTTTGAGTCTTTTCCCCAAGACATCTCACTATGTGTATGCAACTATTCCACAATCTGAAAAAATTTGAAATCAGAAACATTTCTGTTCCCAGGCATTTCAGATAAGGGATGCTCAAATCTGTACCTAACATGATCTATTTCAGTATTAGTCTAGACATCCCTAAGTCATCCACTAAACATAATTTTTATGCAGGTATATTAATGGAGGCTTGACTAACCATTATATAAGTTAGTTGAATTTTAACTGATTTATTTCCTGCCAAAGTACACAGTTTTAATTGACAAGAATCCTTATTCAGCTTGACTAAAGCTCCCCAGGTATTTGCTTCAGTTTAAAAAGAGACACTTACAAAGATCACCATAATGAGTAAATAATTACCTGTTGCTAAAAATGCTCTGTAAGGATTATTTGAAAGGTATCACTTGGGTTGAATTTTCTCCAGAATAAATACCAAAAATATTTAAATGACAAGTCACACCATAAATGTATCTGGATAAGAAATATTTTAACTTCTTATCATCATCACTGTTAAGAATCTATATTATAATAAATAGTCTTTTTTGTTCAATGAAGTTTTTCTAATGTACAAACTGACAAGTCTCACTTGAATATGTTTATAAAATTTATGATTCTTTTCTTCCTTCAGAAGTGTCTGATATTAGATTCAGTGATGGCAGATCAACAGGTTTAACTTTGAGCTTACATGACTAAAAGCCAGAGTGGAGGAAAGGACACTAGTTTCCCATCTCTATAGACCTCTGCTTAAGCAGAAGTAGAAGTAAAAAGACAAATGGAAATATGTGGTGTTTCCACAGACTTGGGGAATTTATTATTCCTTATGTTCATCTGAGAGATCTAACTGCAAATAATAAATCAGGCATGGAATGTCTACCTATAACAACTCCTAAAGATTCCCATCTTATTATATTTTTGGATGGAAAGCTGACATTGAAATTAGAATAGGAAGAGAAACAGCAACTAGGTTATTCATGGAATAGTTATCTCTTTCTGCCCTTTACCAAGCCACATGGATGTAAATTTTTAAGCAACAGCATAATCATAAGAGTCAAAGATCATTGACTCTCTGTGAACTGTAAAGTTATATTGGTTGGTAGGAAGGAGACCATTAGCTTTGACTTTCTCTTGAATGTGCTCAAGTCTGGCCCTACATGTCACTGATACATGTTATAATGTTCCAGAATTGCTCATTATTGCAACAATCACGTCCAAGTTAAAAGAGATACCCAGCTGTGCTGAACTTTTCTATTATATTAGCTGCCTTTTCTAGATGTAATCTTTTTATCTACTGATTCCCCAAATCAATACATTTCATGTCTTCCATTACGTTTCCTCAGTTGAATAGAAGTCTATGCCTATTACATAACAAATATGTAAATTACATGAATATTAATTATTAAAGACAATAAATAGAAACCAAATGAATCAGGCATTCAACAATATATGTGAGGAAAATGACAACAGAACAAATCTAAAGTAAGTAGGAAAAATGAATTTATAATAATGACAAAAATAAATTTGAAAATAGAAAATAATCAATAATAATTATTCATCAAATGCTCATTACTTGGCACCATGCTAAGCATTTTAGATGTATTAACTCATTTAATTATCATAAAATCATAATAAAGTAAGAATGGAAAACAGACTTTCCCATATATACTCTGATTTCAAAAACAAATATAGTTGAAGGAAATTCTAAAATAATATGTTGACAATCTATAAAAGATAAATCTACAAATAAATACATTGTAAAATGAGAAATAAGTTAAAGTAATATATATGTACTTTTTGGCATTAAAAACATTTTCAACTAATATATTTGAAATGCTGATGCTATATATTTCGATGCCAACAAAACCTGAAAAGAATAACACTAAAAGTAACACTGTAGCCCATTCCTATTAATGCTTACTCATGTAAACATACAAATTAAATTTCAAAAACCACCTCATAATGATAGCTTAGCAATTCTGAAACTATATTATGTGTATATTAGGATTGACAAGTAAATATAGTGTGTATAAATAAAGATAGGTTCCTCTACTCTCAGGGAAAATAGTTAAAAATAAGGAAAGAGGGAAGGCAAGAATAACTATGGTGTTGGATTGGAATCAGAAATATCAAAAGGAACTGATGGTTTTTAATATGCTTATAAATGGATAGCTACAGAAATGAATATATACATATGTGCCTGCTTGAGTAAACATACATCTATTTTCTAGCTCTATATACTGAAAAGGCCCAGAAGCAAAGATGCCCCAGTAACAATGAATACGTCCAGCACCCCAGTCTTGAATTCTAAATACCACTCTCTAAGAAAAGGAACCAGGGTTCCTTAGAAAAATGGCTAATAGCAGTCCCGGGGAAGAAAAAATACAAGATGAAGCTAGAATGGCTTTCAGTGCCAGAAAATATAAAAGTGCTCCCCTAAAAGGAATGTGATCATGTTCAAGGGATACAGAAGCCAGTAGTCTGAAGGAACTCCCAATGTCCAAATCTGGGACAATTTAAGCAATAAAATACAGAATGACAGTAATGAGTTATAAACCATTGAATAAAAGAAATCTGTTAGTCCATACTGACACAAATAATTGAATAAAAACATAATTGGGGAAATCAAGACACCTATTCCTTTTAATAGAATTGCAATTACTAAATGAAAGACAAGTGATAGAAACAGAAAATCACCATTAGGCAAATTACTAGAGGAATAATAGTTGCAGACAAAAATTATTTATAGATGCTAAAATTAGTGGAATAATGTTTACATAAGGTATTTTCACAGTCTCCAAGTGTTTCTCCATAATACTTATTAATTACAAAGAGGAAAATAGAACCTTTTCTGTGGAAAATATGGAAAACATAACATTAACCAAATGGTTAAAGTTAACATCGCCATCACAAAGTAGAGATCAATGCAACGATACTTATATAATGGGGAATTATCACAAGCCAGTGGAAAAGCAACAGATTATTTAGTAGTTACAGTGCAGTATACTAGTTACAGACATGGTCTCTGGATCCAAACTACCTGGGAATTAGTCCCAGCTCTGGTGCTTGGGTAATCACAGCCAAGATACTTAACTCCTCTGTGCCTCTGGCTTTCTATCAGTGAAATGGGAGCTAGTAATAGGATTAACCTCTCAAGATTTTGGTGGGAATTGAGAATTCTCAAATAGAAATTGTATTTGAGAATGCAAAGACTACAAAACAGCCTGACACATAGAAACTGCTCAATATTTATTAGGTTACAGAGTTCTCAAGAAAAATGATAGAATGATGTGGATGATAAAAAGATCAATATTTCATCATCAATATAAGTTCTAGACAGTTTAAATATTGCATGGCAAAATATAAGTGACTGTTAAATCTCTAGAGATGGTGATGATATTTCTACAGAAAACAACAAAAGTCGGGGAAAAATTACCATTTAATCAGAGAAAAGAATAAAATTTACATATGTTGAAAAAAGAAAATAGACTTGTACAAAGGAAAAACTGGGAAAAACTCTTATGGCAAATCTGACAAAAAATTAATGTTATTAACATACAAAGAGATATTGAAAGAGAAGAATCAATGTTTCAGGAAGTTTTCATTCATGGGAAAAGATATTACATAACCATTCAAAAAAGTGTTCTTGAAAATGATAATGTGAAAACAGTCACCATAATGCACATAGTAAAAAAAATTAAGATTCAGAATTAGTTATGTAATATGTCCTATCTATGATGTATATAGAGATGATATATATTTTTGTTTATATTTCTCAGAGTTTTTCCTCTTAAATTTTCTGTTATCACCAGAAAGGTTATAAGCACACAAAATGAGAAATGCTAGACGATTGAAACTAAAGGCTGAGTGGGGAAGGAAAATATGATGAAGTCTAGACCAAGCTATTAGTACTAACTAAAACTAACTGACTGAAATTTACTAAATCCAAGACTCGGCTACTTAGATACCACTTAAAATCTCACCGACAGCTTGTAATCTCTTTATGCCATGTACAAGCTTTATTAGCAATTAAGACATATAATTTAGGCTAATTCAACCAGAAATTTGTAAATAACATATTATATGAGAGATATAAAGATGAATAGGACATTGTATTTGCCTTTATTGAGTTTACACTTCAATGTGTGGAAGGGGTGAGGAGAAACACAATAGAATAACAAGAATATAAACGGAAGTTTTTTAAATGTTTTGGAGATTAAAAGAAGAGAGCCTATCGGTTGGAGTTAATCCATTCATGTATGCAAAACATTCATTAAGATCCCCACATATAATCGTTATTTTATTTTATTTTATTTTATTTTGAGACAAAGTCTCACTCTGACTCCCAGGTTGGAGTGCAGTGGCATGATCTCAGCTCACCGCAGCCTCCATTTCCTGGGTTCAAGCAATTCTCCTGCCTTGGCCTCCCAAGTAGCTGGAACCACAGGCACCTGCCACCATGCCTGGCTAATGTTTGTATTTGTAGTAGAGATGCGGTTTCACCATGTTAGCCAGGCTGGTCTTGAACTCCTGACCTCAAGTGATCTGCCTGCCTTGGCCTCCCAAAGTGCTGGGGTTATAGGTGTGAGCCACTGCACCTGGCCATAATGGTGATTTTAGATATAGACATCAGGAAAGTCTTCTTTGGTGGCATTTGAGATTGGCTTTGAAATGTGGATAGGATCTTGCCATAAAGAGATGGGGCTGAATGGACATTCTAACGTAAGGATTAGCATGGAAATTGGGTTGACTATGGTAGGCAGCTCCATTTGTAAGTAGACAAGGCTACATAGAAGAAAGAGCAAATGGTAAAGTTGTAAAGGCTCACTGGTCCCATATTGTGAAAAGATGTAACTCTGAGCCTCACTCAGGCATTTGTTTTTAATTTCATGAGCAATCAGGTAGTCTGTTCAACATTAATAAAAATAAGTTTTGGAATAAAACAGATATTTGTCGCTCTCTGGGAAAGAATCTATTACCTCTGAAACTTTGTGGGATGGGGATCTCTAATGGGATATCTGAGACACTGCACTGAGTTCGTAGTCACAATAATAAACAGTATCATGTTTCTTGCATCTAACATCAGCTCAAAAAAGCTCCTCGGGATTCACTGTGGCGACAACATAAAGCAAAGTGATACAGCCACTGGTGGATGGGAAGTGACAGCGGCAGACACATCATGCTGGCAGGTAGCTCACAGAGATGAGAATGCACAGTTAATTTAAACACCCTGTTGCCTGGAAGACCAAGAGGGAGAGTCATAGAAAATAAACATAGGCAGCCACTTGAGCTTAGAAGAGGACAGACTCTATGTCTTCTTTGAGGAAAGGAAAAAACAAAACCAATATAAAAATTGCCTCTAATCCCCATGTGTGCCATGCCAAAGCATATTTGTACATTTGTACATATTTCTGTGAATAGATCCACATTTCCAAACATAAAACATTGTGTTATAATAATAATACATATCACTTTGTGGATAACAAGCCCTTTAAACTACACTTACCTTTTGCTGATTTGAAGAGTTCAGAATTTATTACAATTTGTGTAGAATTTAGAATGCCAGGTATTACTTTAAAGACCTTGTTATGGTTGACACTGGAATTCAAATAATAATGATAGAGTCTTCATGGATTAAAAAATGCACAGTCATATATAATTATTTATCTATGTTTGCTTGTGAGGCCAAGATTTTTTTGAGAGACTAAAGAAGAGTTTTAGTAGATGTCAGACTTTAGAGATTGAGTGATTTATTTTCTCTATGTCATTTTAGGGCACATTTACTGTCATATTGGAGCAGAGAGTTGATGTCATATTACAAGCTGAGTAAACCTAGCTCCTTTTCTGATATGGTTAATCAAAAAGGAATCAAGCCCCCAACTGCAGGGCTTCCGAATTAATGATGAATTGAAGGAGAAAAGAAGCAACAGCAACAGCATATTTGTAAAGCCAAGGCTTCAAAGTGACTCAGAACAGCTCATTTAGATAAGTCATGAACCTAAATGGCTAAATTAAAGCAAGACTGTGATTACCAACACAGCTGGGATTAGGTAAGCTGTGGCACAAGAATGAAGCCACATGAAGGGGAAGAGCCACAGGTCAGAAGGTCCCCAGAAAATGTCTAACGAGAGACGTTAACCGGAAATCAGCCATGTGCCTTAACCAGAAGTCAGCTGTGACTTTTAGGCCTCTTCTGGAAGTGGATTATAAAGCTATTCCCTTTGGTTTTGAAAATGTGTCTTCATCCGTACATAGAACTTTAAAAAGATGAAAGGCTTTAGATATAATGGAATGGGGAAGCCGCTTTCATATTACAATGAAATTGATACCAGCGTAGATGGGTATCAGATGCTCAGGATTTATAGCTAGCTATACAAGCCAGTTAGTTAAGACATAAGATGATTCTTCCCTCCTGAGATAATGTCTGTATAGCATAGTTGGAACTCTTCTCACTGCTCCCCAGCATCATTTTGGTATGTAGCTTCCCAGATCTCCAGGTCTTCCTTCAGTCCATGAAATTTACCACTGACAGGTTCATCTATTATGTCAAAGCACTGCCTAAAACTTTCTGTTGGCTTCTGCCTTCTCAAAACCTAACAAGATCTTTTGCAATGAGACATCTGCTCAACACACACAAGATAATTTCTATTTCTTTTTGTATTTATTTATTTTTGAGACAGAGTCTCGGTTTGTCACGCAGGCCAGAGTGCAATGGTGCAATCTCAGCTCACTGCAACCTCCCCCTCTCAGGTTCAGGTGATTCTCGTGCCTCAGCCACTCGAGTAGCTGGGATCACAGGCCTGACTAATTTTTGTATTTTTAGTATATACGGGGTTTCGCCATGTTGGCCAGGCTAGTCTCGAACTCCTGGCCTCAAGCCATCCATCTGCCTTGGCCTCCCAAAGTGCTGGGATTATAGTCATGAGCCACTGTGCCTGGCTGATAATTTCTAATCTTTTAGATTACTATATCCCAGGGAAAAACCTCTCCTCCAGCCTTCCTTGTTTTAAAACAGTTTCCTGAGCCTATTTCATCACACACACACACACACACACACACACACACACACACACACACTCTTTACTCATGTTTTTCCATTGTTAATAAACATGCTTATCAAAAAACATCTGCTTTTCCCCCCACCCCTCCTTTTCTTCAATAGCCAAATTGTCACCTTTCAACACCTATATCAAGCCTTATCTTGGCATAAAACTCATCTCCATCACATAATCTCTTTGACTTCTCTACTCCATCCCCCAAACCAGACTTGCCTATTAAGCTTCCAATTTCATATTTCGAGTAATGTGAAAATTGTGAAACTAAAATAGAATTTGAAGTTATGTTGGTGCAGATCAATATACCATATGTTGGTGGAAAGAAAAAATGTTATATTTGTTTCAGTTTTCAAAGTCCAGTATATTAGCTACAATGTCCTCCTATGTAGCTTGATCCCAACAATAGAAGCCTCCAGATTCTGTGGGCCAGGTGGCAAGATGATATAACAAATTTTGCCTGGCTCATATTAGGTATTATTCTTTTTATTGGTTATGAAGTTTGACTCTCCCTACTTCCTGTCACTTTATTTTTTTAAACTAAAATAGAAAGTTTATCCCCATTATTCTCTGTTGATTGTAAACTTTCAGGAAAAAAAATCTTGAAAAATAAGTAGATGTACCTACAATCATGGTTAGACTCAAATAAGTTTATTTTTGTTTAATAGTTCTTGCATTCTCTTACCATGATATATGTGGAAATTTAGATATAAATGGAATATATTTATAGTCTCTTTGCCAAAACCTACAGCTGCTCCCTTCAAACTTAGCATTTCCAAAACTTCTGTCATTTCGGGAATATTGATTATTAATAAAATCAGGAAGGTGTGTTGTAAGATTTCTGGGTAGTTCGTCATGATTCCGTGGATTTCAACAAGAGGAAATTTTCTAGCAAAAACTGGAAACTCAGTTTTTATTTTTCCTTTTTGTAAAGTGGCACAAAATATAACTAAATATTTAGAATATATATAAACAGGAAAGTACTAAAATATGCATTTGGTTGTTAAAATGTATTTGATCTAATTTATGTCTGGCAATGTAAATGTTACATAGACTATAAGCTCATGAAAGAAGGGACCATGTCTAAGTTGACTTTCATTTTATTGTAGTGGATAGTGCAGAATCTAGGGCGTAGTAAGTGAAAAAAAAACACATTTATTGGATTCATGGATGAATGACTATATGAATATATATCTTGTTACCAGCTATTGTGCCATTTCCTCAATATTATCATACTTAGCTAAAGTATAGTAAACTAGTCCTAATTTGCCAAGAAATAGTTGAATAAGCATGGGCATGCTATTTTACCACCCTGGGTCTTAGTATACTAATTTGTAAAATAAGGGGAAGGTCTGCCCTGCTTACTTCAAGGGGCAGTTTTGAGGATTGAATGAGAGCGTTATGCAAAAACATCTTACAAACAGTAAAGTACTTTTAAAAAGGTAGTATTTGAACACTATGGGATATTTGAAGAACATTAAATTTATACCTGAGTTATTGACCCGATTTTTTAAAAAAATTGGCAAGTAGAAAAAAAAAGAACATATAACACGAGGCTTTGGCAAAAAGCTTTACTCTTGGGATTTTCATATGGGTTATACTTTCACAACTGTTAAAGCAGATCATGAAGAATTTAAAGATATAGAACACTTACTTAAGAGAACATGGCCTAGGGATGTGATACTCATTTTGATTAATTTTCTGTGTTCCTAAGTGGCTTGCTAAAGTGGGAGGACCAGTGAAATGGCCTCATTATACAGCTTTGTGTGCTGGCTGTTGCCCATTATTGTACTTTATGGTAACTGATTTGCAAAGTATGCTTTTAATGTTTTGTTTTAAAAATTTATTTTAGGAAGATTAGGAATAGAGAACACTTCTTGGAACAACTACTGACAATGTTTAGCGGAGAAAAAAAGTATCCAATTTTCCTTTGCATACTATAAAGGAATGATTTATTGCAAGTAGCATTTTGTTGCCTTGGTGGAGATAACTTCCTTTTCTTTAACATTCCAAACTATATGGGAGATATTTCTATTCCATTCTCCCGTTTTAAAATATCATGTCTGGAAAATAATATTATCAAGGCTGACTTCATTCATTCACCAAATATTAACTTGTTATTATGTGCTAGGCACTATAAATGTTTTTTCCTAGTATTTTAAACTAATACATGTAATTTTACTCTATTTTCACTGCAGACTTGTGAAAACGATTCTGAAGTTCCCAAGAGAAAGTTCCACATCTTTTTTACTATTATATTTTCAGAACTTGGCTCATAGTAGGTGTGACACACACTAAGTACACAGGTGCTGAGTAAATTCCCAGATGGAGAATAAACAGCATTAGCCTATAAGCCAGAGCCACAGAACTTAGACAATATGGTAGGTTCTACTTTCATCTCTGCTCTGCCTTAATTCATTTTCTCACCTACACTCAGACTACTGCACTCATACTTTTATAATGTTCTGTCTCTGTTCTTTCTCTTCCTCACTTCATCCCCCACAATGTGACCAGAATGTGACATAAGTTCCATGATTTCACTCCTGTGCTTCAGGTCTTTCAGTGGCTGCCCCTCATTGAGTGGCATTTCTTCATCCTTTCCCCCAAGTTTTGCGAATGGTGTGTTAGGATAGACATAAGCTCACAGAAGGCAGGCTTCACTGGGTCTCCTCTGAATAGCCAGTCACAACTATGGCATTTCATTCAAGTCTAATTGTACTTAAAAAGGTATATAGGGTCTGCATTCCTCTCCATAAAATATCCAAGCCTGTTTCAATTTCAAGTTTTTCTTTTCTTTCAAATCATCAAATAAAAGTGACACTCCAGGAAAAGGCAACACCATGTGTATCTTGTCAATTTATTACATTTGGGTAAATATCTTTGTACCACCCGCCCACTAGCACCCAGAGGTATATGTATGTCAGTAAGAGAAATATACTACTGTTTATTTATTTACTTATTTATTTATAAGACAGGGTCTGGCTCTGTTGTCCAGGCTGGAGTGCAGTGGCACAATCACTGCTCACTGCAACCTCCATCTCCCGAGCTCAAGTGATCCCCCCACCTCAGCCTCTTGAGTAGATGGAACTACAGGTGCACGCCACTACGCCCAACTAATTTCTGTATTTTTTTGTAGAGATGGGGTTTCACCATGTTGCCCCAGCTGGTCTTGTACTCCTGGGCTCAGGCGATCTGTCCGTCTTGGCTTCCCAAAGTGCTGGATTTACAGGCATGAGCCACTGTGCCCAGCCTCTTCATTAAATTAAATTAATTAATTAATTTTTTGAGATGGAGTATTGCCCTGTTCCCCAGACTGGAGTGTGGAGGGCAGTGGTGTGATCTTGGCTTATTGCAACCTCCCCCTCCCCGGTTCAAGCAATTCTCCTGCTTCAGCCTCCCAAGTAGCTGGGAGCATAGGCGTGCACCCCCATGCCCAGCTAATTTTTGTATTTTTAGTAGAGATGGGGTTTCACCATGTTGGCCAGGCTGGTCTCAAACTCCTGGGCTCAAGAAATCTACTCACCTCGGCCTCACAAAGTGCTGGGATTACAGGTGTGAGCTACCACGCGTGGCCCTCTTTATTTTTAAATAGATAACATCGTATGTTTTTTCTTATAATGTACAAAATAATATTTTGAAGCACATATACATTGTGGAATACTTAAATGTAGCTAATTAATAAATGCATTACCTAACAGGTGTAATTCTTGTGGTAAGAACAAATGACATCCACTCTTTACATTTTCAAGAACACAATATAACATCAACCACAGTCACCTTGCTGTACAATAGATTCCTTGACAGTTATTTTTAAAATCTACCTGTAGTCGCTAATAAAGAAAACGAGGCTCTTTATGATCTAAATCTAGCAATTTTTTTTTTGCCTCATTCTATGAAATTTCCCATCCTTAACTTTCTCTGCTGCTTTGCTGCTTCTGATCTTCAGAAGAGTCTGTTTCTCACAAACCTCTACATCTTTGCACATACTGTGTGCATCACACAGAATACCTACTCCTTGGCTCACTTAATAAACTCTACATCCTCAAAATCCCAGGTTAAATTTGACTTCATCTTCAGGATCTTCCTCATCTGTCCCAGAATAGCCCAGAGATCGTCCTGCTTCTGCATTTCCATGACATTTTGTGCATTCCCAGCATTTATAATGTTATCAGAACAATCCTTTTGAGCATGAGTTTATTGTTACTCAACATCTTAGTGTCTGGTGTCTTAAAGATGATGATGTTAAAATATTTGTAACTAGCATAATCAAAGAAACATGAAAAAATGGGATAATCGTATCATTTGAGGACCATTGCTATAGAAATATTTTCGATTGTTGTGAGATTATTTGAAAGAAAGCTGTTTCATATAATTGCTAGTTAGCATATTTAAAATACTATAGAATTTTAAGTCAGCCTTTGGTTTTCAGAATGCAGACTTCAGTCTTCAGGCTTTAAGTAATCATGTAAAGCAACTAAATATACTTCTTTCTCCTAGATAGTTAATATGATTATCATTACATCGACCAATGTAAGAATTTGCTTATCACATATGAAAGAAAATTAGATTTGGCACTTAAACCTATCATATGGTAAACAGTTGATCTCTTATTGGTATATTGCAAAGAAGAAATGAATAATTGCAAGGTCTAAAACATAGTTCACCATTAAAAATAAGTATCTGAATTATAATATTATGATTGGATGATACCTTATATAGAAAGCTTCTGGCTTTGACAAGAGAAAAATTGAATGTTTCTAAGTGTATTGAAATTGTAGTCACTGCAGCCTAAACTTGTCTTTCTGGCAGATAATTGCTTTTCACGCACCTTAGAGGTGGGTATAAACTGAAATTTCAAGTACTGCTTCTGGGTAATGTTTATTTCCTGAAAAATGGAACCAATAAGAGGCTTGTTTCAAAATTCCACATGTCAATTTTATGGTGTTAGAATGCCTTTGACACAAAACAAAATATTTGACTTGTAATTCATCTTTTTATATTGGGTCTTCAGTTAAAAATATATTTTTATGTATTGAAGAAAATTCCATCACCCAAAGGAATTTGTTCTTGACTCTTATCTTTATTGATTGAAGTGGAATTCTAAAAATCCATTCTAGGTGAAAACACATTGTCCAGATTCTCCTGGCTATCATATTCTAGGAGACAAATGAATTTTATAATTAACCATGGAAATTACCTATTCAGTAGCTAAAATAATCTTGTGTGGACTATGGTTTTGATAAAAGAAAAATTCTGGCCTAAATTATGTTTATTACTTATAAACGACTTTCAAATGCTTCCAAAATTTACATTCAGACCATGGACAATAACTAACTCTCTTCTTGGTTTAGTAAAAACAAAACAAAACAAAAGAAAACAAAACAAAACAAAAAAACGTAATAAGGATGGAGCATTCACTCTGGGAACAGGTACCATGGGTGAAACCTCTGTTTGGTAACTCCTCCATCCCTCAAACTCCCTTCTCCCCTCACCTCATCCGAATACGTGACACATTTTCCTCCGTGTACTAAGTAGATACTTACTGATTGCTGTGATTGATAAGACAAACCATACCCTTAGAAACATTACTTCTTGCAGTTTGATTGACTCTTGAGATTGAAACAGAGGAAAAGAAGAACTGCGCTTATATTAATAAGCTACTTGAAAGTTACAGTGGATGATATAATTTCTGATGAAATGTTAGCCCAGATGAAAGTATGTTTAAGTATTTACATATTCAGTATAACATGGCCCTTCTCAGCTCTGTAATCATGGTGTACTTCTATAGGCTGAATTTAGAAATAGATACTAGTTATGATATGAATTCATGAGATTCATTTTTAACAAAGTAGAGTTTATATTATTAAATAGCACTTGGCTCTTCTAAGCTATTACTTTTGGAGATGAAACAAATACACATTAATTACAGAATTGATTTCAGGGTCAGTTGCTAGCTTGGGATAAAATAAACCTTTTGATTAACATACATTATTTTTAAAATCAAAATAATAGTAACATTTGTTCGTTTGTTAAGTCAACTTGCTGACCAGTATTGGCTCTAAATGACTTTGGCCATTTCCTAAAATTGCATTTATCTAAGAATTATATAAATTTGTCACCAATGATGATATTCAAATAAACTTTCCTGAGATCTTTTCTGAATAGGAACCCTAAAACTGTGAGTGACAATGTGCATTTGGTGGAAATATAGAATAACCAGAAGTTAAGTTAAAATGGGACTTTGAAGATAGTATTATTCTAGCTCATATTTCACTGATGGGAAAAGTGAGACTAAAATGATTTATGTAGGGCCAGACCATTTAGGTACTAAACCAAATGTTCACGATATTTGGGCTCACTGTCCTCTGCCATACTGCCTTGAAAATTAAATATATGTTATTTACATATTTTGAAAACCTGAGTCACTTCATTTTACATTTATATATTGAATAGTATTTCTTAAAAGCAGAAGTATATACAATTATTTTAATGTAACCTTTATTTCTAGTTTTTTTTTCTTTTGCTCAAAGAAAACAAACACAATTGTACTTTGCAGCATATGATTAGAGAGGATTGACTTGAGTCCCAGCTTTTCAGATAGCTTTTCAGATTATTCATTTTCATGTGACTTTTTATACTCGGATATGAAAGGTAGTATGCTCTTCCCTGAGTTGCTTTGGTTCACTGGAACTGTCACTGCTGGCTGGGAGGAAATAAAGGGTTTGACTTTAAGTAGTAACATCTTGTAGGTGCTTAAAAGTATTTGTTGATAGAATGTTAAGTGATGCATTTCCTAGTGGAGACTTATTTTATAGAATGATATTGGGCAGAAGTATTCTTAAACTGAGTTATTATTTTTACATTAGAATCAATAATAGAAAACTTGTTAAACATTCTATAAATAGTAAACGTAGAACTCAAATCAAAATTTTCCTTACTTTCTTAAATAACTTATGAGCATGAAACACGAAGGAGAGTTTTGAAATTTAAAAAAATGTTAATTTGCTCAACACAAACATATCACTTTGATAGTTTATTATATGTATTTTGATGTGTGCTTTCCGTAAGTACCCCAGCTTCTCATTTTTATCCTATAATAATCTGAATGGAAAAACAGATACGTGCTCCTAAATTGTATACTGAATTCTAAAGAGAAAAAGTTTCAGTCAAAAGTTTTAATTATAGCAATCAGTCACAAAGAAAGTTCAGAAAACTTATAAAAATACTTCAATATTTTAAAATTATAGTGGCCATAGGGAACACTCATATGAACATTGTGAAATCAGGGAAAAATAAAGCCTTAGTTATATTGTGAAAGCAACATTCTGTGTATAACAATTGCAGAATTATTATGAAATGTGGAAAAATAGAAGGATTTGTGTCTGCAACAAAGAGTGTTTTAAATAATTTGCTTTACAATTATTTAGAAAAGTCCTATGATGGCATAATGCCCGATGCCTAGAGCATAACAGAGTGTTATTATGCTTATTATTGCTTGCTGTTTTATTTTGTATTTGAAATTACAAACCAAAACACTGGCAATGATACAATTAATACCTGATCAATGGAACTCTTCGTCTGGTAACAAGTCTTGGCCTGCTCTGCTTTACCCACAATAACTATTAGATTAAAGACAAGTGAAAGTACGAATAACAAAATTAGAGTGAGATCTAGCACAATGGCCATTGATAGGAAGGGTTGCATATAAAGAAAGCATGCTTGAAATCAGAGGCTAAAATACATTTCTACATTGAAGCTCAAAGTGAAGAGGAGTATAGAATTTGTTATTCTACATTTACCTAGTTTCTGTAGACAAAAAGTTTATTATCTAAGTTTTTATGTTGTATAATAACATACCCAAATTGTTGAAAAATAGTTACCAAATGTTATAGCTAATCTAATTTCATTTCATTGTTACAGAGATTGTTTGAAATACAACCATCCAGAAATAAACACTGAGTTTCTATCTGGTGACAGCCACGAAGGTGTATCTGTCACATCTCCACCTATAGGGAGCATAATTGAACCAGGATCTAGCTGTTGCACTTGGAAATCCATGTTGGCATTTGCATAAGACCATGCTCCCCTGGGGCTTCTCCTAGCCAATGCCTGAGCACATCTTGGAATATTAAACCAGGCTTGTTTCTGGGGGATACTGGCCTCCACTGACAGGCAACTCTGGCTGGGAGACTCCTCAACAGTCCTGCCAAACTTTCCTTAGAACTCACCTGTAGTCTAAGAATCTTCTACTCCTTCTTTGCCCTCCTCTCCCATCTCCTCCCCTGCCTCCCCTCTTTTTTCCTCCCTTCTTCACTTGGGGTTAGACATGCATTTCTGGCTGATGATTCTCCTGGTCTTCCCCAGTGGCTGCTCTTCTTAGATTATTGGTGATTCACCTAATACATTTGTTGTATGTTTAACTTCATTTTGATGTGTGTTGCTTGGAAGACCCATGCTAACACATATCCCTATCTAAATGATTCCTTTGATTGCAAAAATTTTCCGAGTGTAGTTCTTGGATATTTCATCTAACTGAACTAGCTTACATTGCTGTAACATATATTTGGATTATTGTTTTTAAAAATGCAAGTTAATATCCATATTTATTAATTTAAGACTTTAGAAAACATTAAGACACTGATGTTCTTTGAAAACTCTCAGCAAAGTCAGATTGTCATGAACCTTATACATTTTTAGTACTGTTTTATTCTGAAAGCATGTGTTCATACATTTCCATATGCTGGTTTCTCACCATGGAATAATCTCCTCCCTTTTCTTTCTCTTGTAAATGCCTATATTTTTTAATATCCAATTCCACCTTCAGCAAAAGTTAGTTTCTTCAGCTGGAATTTCAATATACTATAATGATAATACTAAAACACAGTAGTCTTTATGAGAAAAGATAAGGACTTGTTCATTTGTAGATATAGTGATTTGCTTATGTAAATTCAAAACAAAATTTGCTAAATTCAAAAATGGGAAAAGTAGTTGTGTAAAAGGCAAGGAATTTGGGGGTACAGGAAAAAGTTCTTATTAAAATTTTAGAACAGGGAAAAATCTATGAATAAATACAAGTGGATATAATGTGAGTGACAGTATAAAGTTAACATTGTTCTCTATTCCTAGAATAAGATGCTTGCCACTGAGTCCTTGTCTCTCCCACCTTGATGTCAGCTTTTTATTTATTTTATTTTATTTTATTTGAGATGGAGTCTTCCTCTGTCACCCAGGCGGGAGTGTGGTGGTGTGATCTCAGCTAACTGCACCTCCCGGGTTCAAGCAATTCTCCTGCCTCAGCCTCCCAAGTGGCTGGGATTACAGGTGTGCACCACCATGCGTGGCTAATTTTTTGTATTTTTAGTAGGCATGGGGTTTCACCATGTTGGCCAGGCTGGTCTTGAACTCCCAACTTTAAGTGATCCACTGCTTTAGCCTTCCAAAGTGCTGGGATTACAGGCATGAGCTGCCACACCCGGCTGATGTTAGCTTTTAACTCATTTGCTGTATTCGTCTGTTCAAATGCTGCTGTGAAGAAATATCTGAGACTGGGTAATTTATAAAGAAAAGAGTTTTAATTGACTCACATTCTGCATGACTGGGGAGGTCTCAGGAGACTTACAATCATGGTGGAAGGGGAAGCAAATACATCCTTCTTCACGAGGTGGCAGAAAGGAGAAGTGCCAGCAGGGGAAATGACAGACGCTTATAAAACCATCAGATCTTGTGAAAACTCACTCACCATCACGAGATCCAATCACTTTCCAACAGGTCCCTCCCACGACACCTGGGGATTATGGGAACTCCAAGTCAAGATGAGATTTGGGTGGGGACACAGTGAAACCATATCAATTGCCCATTTTTTAATTTTAAGAACTTACTTTAAACTCAAATGTATACCACCAAACTTAACTTTCCCCTTTATCTCTTCATCCAACCAAAAATTTTCTTTTATTTCATGACATTAATCCAGTAGGCTTAATATTTCTTCTGATCTCTTCCTCTTTGTGATTTCTTATATTCAGAAAATTACTTGTCAATTCTTCTGAAATGCATTGTAATCTATTACTTCCTTTCTGTTATCACATCCTCTACACTGATTAGGGACCTTACAGCCTTGTATTCTACCAGACTATTTCTTCTCATCTAATATCCTAACATTTCACATGCCTGCAATTTAAACTTCTCAAAGTATCTTTTGAATTGTGTGCTCTTCATGCTAAAGTTTTTCAACGGCTCTTCCTTCCTCACTGAATAAAACCTAAACCTCTTTTCCTGGCATTTACATTTCTAAAACCTGGCTCCAAACTACCCTTCCAAATTTATCTCCCTCTTGAAAATATTGTGTGACCCTTTGGTTCTGAAAAGCTAAAAGGTGTAAAAAATACCTGGGGAGCTGGTTAAAAGTTAAGACTTCGGATCTTACAACTCCAGAGATTCTGGAACAAAAGTTTCAGGGTGGGGTCATTGACTCTGCCATTTGTGTGTATTTTCCAAGTAACTCTGATACAGGTGGTCATCATATTACACTAGGAGAAACACTTACATTTAGCTAAAACTGAATAGTTTTTCTTGGTGAGTACTGCTTTTCTTTTCTGTCTCTTTAGGTGGGTCTATATTGTCCTGTCATCAAGAAAAACTGTCTTCATCCATCTATTTTTTCATTCATTCATTCATTCATTCATTTATTCATTCATACAAGCATACTCTGAGTCATGCTGAAAATAACTGCCCCATTCAGCTTTCCATAAAACGCATGTTCTATTTTCTTTTCATAAATAATTGCCTAAGCAGTTGAAACAAATATTTTACACCTGGTGATATTCATTTGTTGTTATTTATTTATGGCTTATATGTAACTATGAAAAAAAGACTCATGAAATTGCTTTTGGCAAATCCTTTAGCTACCTAGAAAATTCATATGGTTCGCATATGCAGACTTTTAGATGGGTTTGAAAGCTAAAACTATTTCAATGTAAAGTTTCCTTACATGGTTTGCAAAACATCCTGATATTTTAAAATTCTATTTTATTATCAAATGTGTAATAGGAAGGGGTCATCCAAGGATTGAAACATTGTACCTGGGTGTGAGTAGCAAGGTCCCTTAACCATGTTCTGGAATAGCCCATTAAAATATTTGGCAACAAATGTTTTTGGAATGCTTATTGTTTGGACCTACTAAAGTGAAATATTTGTTAAAAATGGTTAATCAGCAAGTACTCTAAGGAGAAGAAGCCATTTGTGAGCCTGGATGCTCACTTCTGCCCTTGTAATTTCTGCAGGTTGAATAACCTCTGGAGTAGCCTGACAGTTATTATCTGAAACATTCTTCACGTAATACATCCACACTCCTAACATGTTTCCTGAATCTCTCTTCTAACCTAAAACATCACCATCTTCCCCAAAACCTGAGCTGTCTCAACAAACAATTTTCTTTCTGATATACTCATTTGGCATCTGGTGTCCATCTGAATGCACATGTGGTGAACGTGCATCAGCAACCCAAGAGGGCAGTAAAAACTTACCCACAAAGACGATTTCCTTGTTTGACTTCCTCCCTATTTCAAGGTGTAAATCAAGTGTTGCTTCAGAATGAATAGCTTCTGCAATAATGATGGAAATAAAGTTTCTGTGTGTGGTTTTGTGTGTGTCTCTGTATGAAACAGAGTTAAATGGCTTGAGAGTATATAAAAATAAAACAATAAATGGGGAAATAACTTATAATAACATTATGACATTTTCCTTCCAAATTCTTTATTGAGTAATATTTAAATTATAACCCAGTAGTTTGAATTGTGAATTCTTAGATCAATATGAAAGTACATAAAGAGAAAAAAAATCAATCTTTGTAACAACAAAGATTTTCTCCTCTGTCTTCGCTTAGTATCATGAATGGTGTAAGATATCGATTCTGCTTTAAAAATAACAGCTCTACAGACAGTTTCCTAGAGTTGAGATCGCCGATCATTTTAATTTTCTTTAAAGCTGATTCTGCAATCAGTGCTCACTACACAAAGATGATGTTCCAAGAACCAAATGAAATTGGGCTGTTTCTAACTTGCTACATTTTTCATCCTCCTCCTTAAACACGCTCATGAAAGTATTTAAGTGAAAAAGAGGAATGATGACTTCAATGTTTGAGGATGACTCATAGTGTTGAGGGGCTATGCTAGATCTAAAATTTTCATTTGAAATTTTCAAATGGAAAAATCCCTTCCTGTAGTTAATAAATCATTAGACATACTATGCATTTTTCACTTGACATCAGAGTTTTTATGTTGAATTTACATTTCAGTTTAAGGTTCGCCTTTGTCATCTTAAAACGTATCCTATTACAGAGAGAGAAACCAGGATAAGATGCCTCCTCATTTAATATTCAGTCTTTCCTCCAGCTTACAGACACTGTAAGCCCCAGAAAGCACTGCCAAATGTCTGCTTCTTACGGAGAACCCCTTTTCAGCAATAAGTTTTTATCCATTTAGCATGTTTCTGTAATATGCTTCTTTTTCAAAATTATGACCTCCCACATTACAAATGTTCTTTTTTTTTTTTTTCCTCAGAAGATAAGAATTTTAGACAGTATTCCTGTTTGTGAAACTACTCAGAACTCCAAAGAATCACTGGAAAAATAGCCACAGGTAAGGAGGTCAGGGTATAGTGAAATGAAACGAGGTAAGTCATACACTAATCCAGCCTAACTGCTTATGCTATAGAAAATACATTAGTCTTCTGATAACATATGTCCAGCCAGTTGTTCCTGGTCTGACAATGGTGTGGATCGACAATATGCCCTGGGATTGCTTTGCGATCCTCCTTTTTTTGTTTTCAGTAATTATAAACCCCTTGCTATTTGTGGTACACTCTGCTAAGTTGTATGAATTTTTAAAAAGTTAAAAAGACACAGTTCCTACAGTAAGAAACATACAGTACTAGTGGTAAAGAGGGAAAGGTGATGAGGTATTTAAAAGTCTGTGAAGCAAAGGCCAGTGCAAGAGGGGCACTAACCTGTCCTGGAGGTTGAGGAAGAGGTCCTGGAGAAGGTTTCACTCTGCAATGTCTGAAACCAGGAAGTCTATTAATTTTTTCCACAGTGTAATTTATTAAAATGATGTATTTATGTAAGTTTGTCTCACCATATTTGCATTATGTTAATAAATGTAGATTTTATTTTTAAAAATACCCCTCTCCTAGCAATTCTGTCTCTGAAATGTTTCCCGTCCATGCTGCCTGATTCTCTAAAGGGCATTATAGTCTCTGCATGCATATCTCATAGGACCTACACTAAAAGGTCCACCTTTTATGGAGAAACAGTTAGAAAGTCAACTCCCAGTCTGGAGAACAATGCTACTGTGGGAAAAAAATCACAAAAATCCTTTTCATATTATCTTTACTTCTGTTTTCTAAGTTGAGAAAAAAAGTGCTGATTTCTGACGATTTCCTACATTCTATTTTCTAACTTTCTGTTTTTCCCTTGTAGTGTGGCTAAGACGTTTTGGTAACAGTGTAACTTCTGCGTCACACAGAGAGATGAAGAGGGAAAAACTGTAGCAGGGTCATATTTGTAAAACAAAGAGTAGGGCATATACTACTATTCTCTAAGTTCTGAAGATAGTGCCTGTTTTTTATGTAATACCTCAGTCCATTGACTGCTGTTTATTATACCAAGGCAGGAACTAACAAGTGATTTGAGGACACTCCTTTAAGAATGAAACAAACAGCAACATACTATCAAATGTCAAAGGCACAGGGCTAAAATGAATAAATGAGATGTGTTTTTGCTAGCTCAGGATTTTCTGCTTCTTTATCCATGGGCCAAATGAAACATTTTGATGGCTATTATTAAAGATTTAGGGGTCGGGCGCGGTGGCTCACGCCTGTAATCCCAGCACTTTGGGAGGCCGAGGTGGGTGGATCACCTAAGGTTAGGAGTTCAAGATCAGCCTGACTAACAGGGTGAAACCCTGTCTCTACTAAAAATACAAAAATTAGTCGGGCGTAGTGGTGGGCGCCTGTAGTCCCAGCTACTTCAGGACGCTGAGACAGAGGAATTGCTTGAACCCGGGAGGCAGAGGTTGCAGTCAGCCGAGACTGCCATTGCACTCCAGCCTGGGTGACAGAGCGGGACTCCATCTCAGAAAGAAAAAAAAAAAGAAAAGAAAAGAAAAGAAAAAAAAAAAGATTTAGAAACCCCTCCTAAATGCTCCTTATAAGTAAAGGAGCATATTTCATTGCATACATGTTTTCTAAAATGTTTTTGGTTTGAATTGAGCTTCTAAAACTATAGTATAATTTGCCTCAATTACTGATATATTTCTAATATAAAACTAATAATTCAGCCTGATAAATATACTATATGTAAATGTAAGTACATACATAAATTTACTATATGTATATGTAAGTACATACATAAAATGACAGTTATAATAAGAGCTTAGCTTTCTAAAACAATAATAGACCAAAACCTCTTTGAAATGCTTTTCATAAACTCAATTAATCCTTATAAGGGAGCTATAAGATAAATTCAGTTATAATTTCCTTTTTACAGAAGAGAGAACCAAAGCATAGAGAGGTTAGGTAACTTACTCAAGATCACACAGCCAGTAAATGGTATGGTCAGAATTCAAACCCACTCAGCCTGGCTCCAGAGTTGGCATTCCTAGAAACCCTGTTGCTACCTCTCAACATGTATATACCTTGCTCTTTGTTTTTAAATTCCAGCCTGCTGCTGCTCCTCCCTCTTCATTCTCTGTGTGACTCAGAGGTTCCACAATTACCAAAAAATCTTACCTACACTACATGCAAAAATTAGTACATTAGCTGTAGCTTTTACTTGTGTGTCATTGATTAAGTCAATACCTGTAAGACCCCTGTTCTTTTGAGTATCTTTTCTCCTACTAAGCCACCCAATTAAATCGGTTGCTATGCTTACCTGGCAGGGGGATAGGAGCCACTGCTCTTTCCCCAGCAGTCCACAGTGTGTTATCTTCTTTGAAGCCCTGCTCTCCTGTGCATTTCCTTTGCCCTTCCCACCTGAAGTCCCTCCTGCAGCAGCTATTTGAGGGTCTTGTTATCAGCCACTCTGCTCCTTTGTCTATGCCAGAAAAAAATTACAGTAGCAGGCAGCTGTGCCCTCAGTCATGGTGGAGTGCTTACATCCTGGGATAGGTCTTCTAAATTGGGTGAGATGACACAGGCCTTCGGTTTAGCAGTGAACTTTGTGTCACATTGATGCTGCAGCCTGTTTCTAAGACTCCCCAGATGTGTGTGACAGTTCTTATTATGCTCCTCCAGCATAGGGACCCTCAACATCATGGTGTCATTTGTAGAGTTTGTTATGAGTAATTTCTTGCCAATCATAACTCAATGAAAATTGTGAAAATTATTTTTAGACATTATACCAGATTCCCATGGTATTTTGATAATTTTCTTAAGCAGAAAATTAAATGTATAAAAAGTAATTATAGTTAGCTAGCCAGGGATTGTGTTTAACATTGCATCTGCCCATGGGAACATGCGGTTCATGTGTGTCAGAGTGGAAAAATGGTGAAGTGCTTCTCCATTCGTTGGTCAATGAATGGGGTGAAGCCGTTCCACCTGGAGGCCCTAGTGTGCCAGAAATGGCTTCCAAGCAATTGGATTACCTGGGAATCCACCGCAAGGCATGTGGTACAATTTACTGTGCCTAAATTTATGCATGATACAGAGTTCACTATTTTTATAAACAAAAGCTTAAAAGAGGACTGAAGATAATATTTACAAAGATATGTGCTGTCTGGTATTTAGTGATGATGTTTACTTCTCTTTTGCACAAGAAAATTCTTTGTTGCATGCTGAATGCCTCTCATACACAGTGGGGTCCCTCTGAGCTTCATACTGATCTACCAACCAACCCTGGCTCTGCAACTCAGCCATGGGCAATTTTGCAAGATCTTTTCAATATGTCCATGCACAACTGGAATCCTCTTTTTTATTTTTTAATAATCTTTGAATTGATGGAATTGCTTTTACATCATTTATGCATTCATAATTATGGTTGCTGAAAATATATTGAAAGAAAAGGGACATCTTAGGCAACTCAACTTCACGACTTGGTTCATGCAAAGTTAGTCAGTTCCAGCTGAACGTTACTTTTGGTTATAGAGTAGGGGCTTTGGATTACTCTAAAATGGCATTGTTCTTCAGGAGTTAAGGATTGTAGTGTGCTGCCAAACCTATACCATTATTTTTCTTTAGAAGACAAAGGAAAGGTAAAAAGTATAATAAATTCAAAAAAATTCCCATAGAAATGTAAAATGCATCCCTGCAATTTTTTCTCCTACTGAAACAATAATAGCTTCAATGGGCCATTATCATCTGAGGCAAAGAGAATGAGACACTACCTGTCAATGAGTGTTTAGGGATTAGTTAATACACAGGCTACATCGTTGAAGCAATACATTATAACATCTCTTTCATGATGGTAACTGTCTGATGTATAAATGTTTACTTAGGGAATCATTGATGTATGTTTCATTACAATGTTAGCAGCTTTTGACATTGTGTCACCGTGTGGTTGATGACTTCTGAATCTGTGAGCTCACTTTGACTTTTCGAGCCTGGATTACTGACCCCATAAATTGTTATGGCTATTTCTAAATTGTTTTAGTATGCTGTGTGAAATTGACTTACGAGTTAATCATGTATAATGGGCACTGGCAAACATGGATGTGAGCCATTCCAAGGTTTCTGGAGTTATGGAGTGAATCACCATGCAATTTCGATACCTGCTTTATGTAAACATACATGTAATTAATTATTATAACCCAGTATGGCTAATTTCAATATGTAATGTGGCCTGCCTATGTAGAAAATATTATGGCATCATATAAAATAAATATTTACTGATAAATACAGGAAAATACCTAGAGCAAGGATGGTAAGTAGATATCAATACCACTTCCAACTCTGATCTATTGGAACTAGAACTCTAATGCACCATGTTATGAGTAATTCAGAAGGCGGTACTCCCTCAGAGGAGACAGAGAAATGATGGGTTAGAAAACCTGATATAACTGCAGGAAAGGGATGTGTGAAACGGAAACTCCAGAACAGGGAATTTGGGGATAAAATACCAGTTCTGATTTCCCTTGCCGTCTTTCTAAGTGTTGCAGCTCCTTAGAAGGATTCTTGGCATTTATTTCAGGCCTTAGCTCTTGGAATTAGTTCAATTACAATTCAAAAGAGAGTACTTTTATGTATTTATTTTTGTGTACTCAGGGATCTTTATTGCAAATGAAAGGTAGGACTTTTAGCTTCAGGCAAACTTTATTGAGTAGCTCAAATGAAGTCACCAATGACCTGATCTCTCTCCTTCTTTCTGTTACATGATGTAAATGTAATCTTCAGGTGCCAAATGGGGCTTCCCCATCCCTGCCCTGTGCAGCCCCTCAAGGCTCCCCTGTTACTGATCTGAGCCTCACAGTCTCACACCACACCATCTAGAGAAGGAAATTCTCTCTTCTGGTAGAAGAGAGAAACAACATTTTTTTCTATCCCAGAAAAACATCTCCTTTGGCTCTTACTGGATTATGTACCCTTACTGGATTATGTGCAGGGATGGCAGCACACAAACATTTACTAACTTGCATTGGAATCTCAGAGGAGACAGAGAAATGATGGGTTAGAAAACCTGATATAACTGCAGGAAAGGGATGTGTGGAGGGGCAGGGATGGCAGCATACAAACATTTACTAACTTGCATTGGAATTTATTTGCAAAAAAGTCACATATTACTTGTTTACTATGTTTATTAAATATATATGGTATAACGTAGAACAGGTAATGTGTTCATTCATAAAACAATACCATGTTATGTCAGCGTAGACTCAGGTTAGGAGTTGAAGGGAGCCAGTAGAACTGTATTTGTCTCTCCCCAAATCTGTTCCTAGATTATAATAATCATGAATATTTTCTACTCCCTAAGGAGTGAGTACTGCTAGAGTCTTTCTTTAGTGGCCTTGAGACATAATATTGCAGAAATCATAGCCAAAGAAATGTAAAACAAATAAAATGATGGTACTATTAATGATGGAGGTTGAGTTTTCAGATATTTTGTGCTGGAATCCTGTACTAAGTACATATCCTAAACTTGCCATTATTTAATCATATTGAAATTCCTTCAGGGTAGGTATATTATCAGTCTTTTACACTGATAAGAGAGGTAAAGACAGTTGCACAACATTTCATAGTTAGTGAGTTAGCTAGAATTTGAACCCAGAACATGGAGCTAACTCCAAACCATGGTCTTTCCACTGCACTCTGATTGGTTAAGGAATCTAAGTACTTTCAGGATATTTAATCCTCATTAGCCCATATTTTAAACTGAAACCTTAATTTGGCTTTAAGGAATGAAGACCTGGAATGATTCCATAAGACCTATATCCTTTTCAAAGCTCTCCTAAGTAACGGAAACTCCAGAACAGGGAATTTGGGGATAAAATACCAGTTCTGATTTCCCTTGCCGTCTTTCTAAGTGTTGCAGCTCCTTAGAAGGATTCTTGGCATTTATTTCAGGCCTTAGCTCTTGGAATTAGTTCAATTACAATTCAAAAGAGAGTACTTTTATGTATTTATTTTTGTGTACTCAGGGATCTTTATTGCAAATGAAAGGTAGGACTTTTAGCTTCAGGCAAACTTTATTGAGTAGCTCAAATGAAGTCACCAATGACCTGATCTCTCTCCTTCTTTCTGTTACGTGATGTAAATGTAATCTTCAAGTGCCAAATGGGGCTTCCCCATCCCTGCCCTGTGCAGCCCCTCAAGGCTCCCCTGTTACTGATCTGAGCCTCACAGTCTCACACCACACCATCTAGAGAAGGAAATTCTCTCTTCTGGTAGAAGAGAGAAATAACATTTTTTCTATCCCAGAAAAACATCTCCTTTGGCTCTTACTGGATTATGTACCCTAAACTAATCACTGTAATCACAGTTGACAGATAACCAGTGATATCTAGATTCTCCAGTGACAGAAAGAAAAATTTTAATTGTGTAACTAAGTGGTTTATGTGGATGTGCACATAGCCAGTTTACTGTTTTAATAATCCTCATTATAACTGACTTGTACCGTAATGCCAGCTGAATTTTTTTCATTTTGCAGATATCAAAAAAGGTGACTCTTCAGCCCTCTAAAACAAACTATATCTGTTAGTTTGGTGTTTAGAGCTAAGCTTTTTCCTAATTCATAGGCTTAATTTTATTGTCTAAATACAGTCATGTGTAGCTTAACAAAGGGGATATATCTGAGAAATGTGTCTGTAGTTGATACTGTCATTGTGCCAACATCGTAGGATATACTTACACAAACCTAGATGATATAGCCTACTATACCCATAGGCTATATGGTATAGCCTATTGCTCCCAGGCCACAAACTTTTACAGTATGTTACTGTAGTGAATACTCTAGGCAACTATAACACAATGTTAAGTATTTGTGTATCTAAACATAGAAAAGGTACAGTAAAAATATGATATTATTATATTATGAGACTATCATAAATGCTGTTGGTTTATTGAACTCTCGTTATGTGTTACATGACTGTACATTCATTAAACATAATGATCTTCCTCATTCCACTCCTATTTTTCTATCTGGAAACAAACCTTTGAAGGAATCAAAACTTTTTACTAACAACATGATTTTTAAATAAATGATGGATTATCATAAAGCAATCAAATTTAAAATGTGACATGCTAGAAACAAACTTGATTTTCAGAGGTCCAGATCCAAGTCATATTGTCATGCTTAGTTAAAACTTTGTCTCAAATGGAAAAAGGCTGAGCTTTTTTTCTTAAACTATTTTGTTTTGTTTTACTTAAATATAGTTGAAAGGAACAGATCATCATAGAGAGACCAATTATCATCTCCACCACCTGCTCACTCAAGAATAATTTAACTCAGGCCAATTCTGCAATGCTTATGTTTGTTTTTTTTTTTTCCCAGATAGGCACATGCTGTGCTATAATGCTCCAGAAAATTTAATTTAGGTTCCAACTCAACTGAAATTGGAAAATTGTAAAAAAAAAACAAAAAAGATTCTATGAATGTAATAGTTTCTTTGATCTAGTAATTTCTGGATAATATATTGGCATTGATTAACAAAACCTGATTAGGGAGGCAGTAGTCATTATTCAATTCATTTAACTTAGTGGCAAAGATATATAGCTTAAAAATTATAGCCTTACAGAGAAAAAATATAAGTGAAGAATCATTGGTATGTGATCTTTGTTCTAATTATCAAATTAAACTCTCTTTTAAGTGAAATGTCTTTTCATAACCTTCAAACACGAATAATGAATTTAACTAGAAAGAAAAAAATTACCTGTACAGGATTTGTATGGAGGACAATGAAATGTTTTAAGTCTTAGTTCCCTAGAAAACTTTAATTGTTTTATTATTTATAAGCTCTAAGTATTTTTGGCATAGAATGTATCTTCACTTGCTCCCTCAGACTTGGAAGTTTTCTTTCTATCCTCTAACTCAGGTGTCTGTAAACTGTGAGTTATGGATTATTCACCTACTTTAAAAAAAAACAATTTTACTGGAACATGGCCACACTTACTAGTTTATATTGCCTATGGGTGCTTTTTCACTATACTGGCAGAAATAAGTAGTTGTGACAGAGAATGTCTGGCCCAAAAGCCTAAAATATTTACTATCATATCCATTAAGAAAAGCTTACAGACCTTGATCTAATTTCCCTCCAACAACTTAATATAGGGAAAGCACTTTCTCTGGCAAGCTTTTATTATGAACTTCTCTGATATTTCAGTTGGAGTAGTATTGTCTTAGGGTACTTAGCCAACTGTCAAAATGTGCTAAAATAAACATCCTCAAAACATCTTTGTAGAAAATGCATGAGATCTGAAAGAAAAAACATCGCACCATTTCTTCCTTTCATATTGGTCCTTTTTTATATTTGACCATTGGGTGTTCCAAGTTCTAACAACGTGTAAACTGAGAGAGCTGGAAGTGACACTGGCCTGGAGATCAGAAAGGGAAGCTGGCATGTGAAGTAACAAAACCGAAACTCCATACTTGAGCAGAAATTGCTCAAACAACAACTCCTGAAAGCTTGGCTTAATGCAAGACACTCCATATATATATATATATTCTCCTTTTTCTTCCTTAAAAAAATAAGTGTGCCCTGGTTTATAATGAAATAGGTGTACAGATAAAGAACAATAGATTAAAACTAGGAGACCTAATTTCTGGTGTTGGCTCGGTTCCTAATATTTAAATTATCAGGGCGTCAGAGTTTTTATTACATTAATAAAATGTGGTAATTTTCGAACTCAGGGTTTTTAAATTATGGTTTGCTGCACTGTGTTCCACAGAGGCCATGCTGTGTCTCATTAGCTCAGAGATTATGAGTCTGTCTGGGAGGGGAATGAGGGAGGAGGCCCAGCCTCCAAAATCCTAATTTTGCTTGTTTGATAATTCACTGGTGTTAGATATGTTTTATTTGAGGGAGGGGTTATTTAGTTTAGCCCTCCTACTTTCCTTCTAATACATTTATAAAAGGGGCATCTAGGCTCCTTTTTTTCTTTTAATTTTTTTCTGTACTGTAATAATATATTATTTATTCTTATTTTGGCAAATAAAATGATTTAAATATAAATCCTGTTAACATTATGGTTTGAATTTTGCAGATTTTCTTGTATTTTTCCATAAACAGTTTAAATGTAATGTTAATCATTCAGCACATATACTTTTACAGCATACTTTTAGAAACTTAGCTTGTATCATTTTCACATTTTGTATTACTACATCATCTCATAACTATAATTTTAACGGCTGTGTTTTATTTTATCAAACCCCTAACTCGTGGTTTAATGTTTTGGTGAACCAATTAAGTTGCTTCCTCTTTTGTGATGCAATAAAAATCTTTATACAAATTTATGTGAATAGCCTTTTTTAAAGACAGCATTATTTACTTTGAGAGAATTTTTGAGAGATGGAATCACTGGGTTCAACAGGAAGATATATTCTTCCCATCTGCTTCCTATGGATAATGTAATGATACAAATATTATTCACAGGTGCAACAACATACAAAGATGTCTGTACTAATTTTTAGTATCTTCTTGATCGCTTTTGACATAAAGGGGCTAGGGTAAAAATTACAATAGGAATATACAAGGAGTAGTTACCAGGTTAGGAACAGAAATGAAATGACTTTCTCTAGAACTTATGATGACTTAACTTTCCATTCTATAACAAAGTATCTTTATCATTGACTTTTTCTTTTTAAAACATTCTGCTTTTGCACCAGAATATCATACAATCTCTCAAGTCTTTAGCCTGTTCTTTGATTCTGGAGTAAAGGCTTATTTCTTTTAATCAAGCAAAAGAATCATAGAGATTGAGCTGTCCTTTATAATTAGAATAACTTAAAAACCAGATTAGTGGATAAAATAGAGAAATCAGTTAGGGATCTTCTTTTCTATAGCAATTGTTTAGGTGTCATTGAAATTAATATATTAACTAATATAAAATACTACTTTGTATTCATATAATTTAAAACATTTGTACAAAAACAAGTACTTTCTGTTAATCTAAATCTAAATCTAATTAATATAATCTAATTAATGTTATTATTAATAACAACATATATTATCAATATATGATAAAGAATAAAATTAATTTAATACAATTAAATGACATAGGGATATGCATGTCACAAAGACAAGTGATTAACTTGTTGAAAAGTTATGTCAAAAGGTAGAATTTTTTTTCAAATTTCAGAAAGATCTTGTGACTTTAGGAAAATTGTTGGAGCACATTTCTTGGAGGCAGTTAATTATGTTCCCTTTGCTAGTCTTAGGTGGAACAGGAGGAAGAATGATAGAATGTAAGAGAGAAGATGGGCTATTTTAAGTGAGGGTATAATCATTATAAATATCTCAGTCTCTGTACATTTCGTTAGCCTAGAGATTTTTTTTCATTTTTACTTAGCTGTTCTCCTAGGAAATCAGATTATTTTATCTACAAACACAGAATTTTGTCTTCTTTCAGTTTACCAGAATATCAGAAACCATCCCTTTTAGATTAGTTGAAGATATATTTTAAACTACGGAGTACAGAAATCAAATCCTAGGTATCAAGTACTGCTACACATATAGGATATTAGTTTGTTGCAGTGATTCAACCTGATTATTGCCCTATAAAGCAGAACTTGAGCTTTTAAAATAACTCTTGTCTGAATGTTCTCTTGGGTATACTTACCTGGAGATCATTTCTTCCAGGTCATGACATTTTAGTTCACCTGGGACTCTGTGGAATCAAAAAATAGCTTTTGGAGGCAATCTCATCCCTCACCTTTGTTTTATGGATGAAGAAACTGAGGCCTATAAAGTATTCAGGATATAAGGCCCAAGTTCCATCTACAGAGAATAATAGAGCATAGTTTCCCCGGATGTTGGTGGCATTCCCTGACTGCCTTTCAGCATTTGTCCAACCCACTGACCTAGGTTGACCTGAATCTGTCTACAATGTGCTTAGGAAAGACAGAAATAACTGTTTCACAAAGCAAATATGAAACTTAATTCTTTAAAATTGTGGTAAGAATGTTTACCATGAGATCTATCCTCTTAATAACTTTTTAAGTGTGCAAGGCAGAATTGTTAACTATATTTACAATGTTGTATAGGAGATAGGCAACTTATTCATCTTGCCTAACTGAAACTATAACTGTTGAACAGCAACTCTCCATTTCCCTCTCCCTCTACTCCTGGCAATCATCATTCTTCTGTGCTTCTGCAAATTTGCCTATTTAAGATATCTCATGTAAGTGAAATCATGCAGCATTCGTTTTGTGACTGGCTTATTTCACTTAGCATAATACCCTCAAAGTTCATCCATGTTATCATATATGGCAGAATTTCCTTCTTTTTTAAGGCTTAATAAATTCCATTGTATGTATATGCTACATTTTCTTTATCTACTCATCTGTTGATGGACATTTAGGTTGTTTCCACAACTTGGCTATTGTGAATAATCCCTCAAGGACCATCGGCATGTAAATATCTCTTTGAGATTTTGATTTCAATTCTTTTGGATAACACCCAGAAGTGGGATTGTTGGCACATATGGTTGTTCTCTTTTAATCTTTCAAAGAACCTCCATAATGTTTTCCACAGGGGCTGCACTGTTAAACATTCCCATTAATAGCATATGAGTTTTCTAATTTCTCCAGATCTTTGCCTACACGTGTCTTTTTTTTTTTTTTTTAAGATAATAGCCATCTTAACTGATGATTAGTGATGTTGAACATCTCTTCAGATTCCTGTTGGCCATTAGTATGTATGTCTTTTTTTTTTTTTTTTTTTTTTTTTTTTTGAGACATGGTTTCACTCTGCCACCCAGGCTGGAGTGCAGTGGTACGATCATTGCAGGCTTGAACTCCTGGGATTAAGCTATCCTCCCACCTCAGCCTCCCAAGTAGCCAGGACTACTGGTGTACAGCATCCTGCTGGTCTAATTTTTTTTTGAATTTTCCTTAGAGACAAAATATTCCATGTCTCCCAGGCTGGTCTCAAACTGCTGGACTCAAGTGATTCTCCTGTTTCTGCCTCTCAAAGTGCTAGAAGTATGGGTGTGAGTCATGGCATCGAGCTTGCATGTCTTTTTTTGAGAAATGCCTGTTCAAGTCCTTTGCGCCTTTTTACTGGGTTATTTGTTTTTGTAGTATTGAGTTGTAGGAGTTCTTTACATACTTTCCATATTGACTCCTTATACAATATATGGCTTGCATGCATTTTCTCTCACTCTCTAGGAGGCCTTTTTATTGTGTCAATTATTCCCTTTGCTGTGATTTTTAGTTCATTGCAGTCCACTTGTCTATTTTTGTTTTTGTTGCCTGTACTTTTGGTGTCTTATTCAAGAAATCATTGCCAAGATCAATGCTAGAAAGTTTTTTCCTTATGTTTTCTTCTATGAGTTTTATAGTTTCAGGTCTTATGTTTAAGTCTTTAATGCATTATGAGTTGATTTTTTTTAATATATATGGTGTAGAAGTCCAATTTCATTCTTTTGCATGTGGATATCCAGTTTTCCAAAACGATTTGTTAAAGAGACTGTCCTTCACCTTTGTGTATTCTTGGCTGTCTTGACAAAAATCAGTCTATTATATACACGTGGCTTATTTCTGGGCTCTTTATGTTGCACTGATTTTTATGACTATCCTTATGTTATTGACATTTGTTTTTTGTTTGTTTGTTTTGAGATGGAGTCTCGCTCTGTCACCCAGGCTGGAATGCAGTGGTGCAATTGTGGCTCACTGTAACTTCTGCCTCCTGGGTTCAAGTGATTCTCCTGCCTCAGCCTCCCAAGTAGCTGGGATAACAGGCATGCATCACCATGTCCAGCTAATTTTTGTATTTTTGAGTACAGAAGGGGTTTCGCCATGTTGGCCAGGCTGGTCTTGAACTCCTGAGCTCAAGTGATCTTCCCACATCAACTTCCCAAAGTGCTGGGATTACAGGTGTGAGCCACCGCACCCTGCCTCCATTTGGTTTTAATTACTACAGCTTTGTAATGTATTTTGAAATCAGGAAATGTGATGCCTACAAATTTGTTCTTTTTTTCTTGATTGCTTTGGCTCTGTGGGGTCCTTTATGGTTTCCTATGAATTTTAGGATGGATTTTTCTATTTTTGTGAAAAATGCCACTGAGATTTTGATAGAAATTGCATTAAATCTGTAGATCGCTTTGGGTAGTATGAACATTTGATCAGTATTAGGTCTTCCAATCCATGAACATAAGATGTCTTTCCATTTATTTATGTCTTCTTCAATTTTTTTCATCAGTTTTTTTTTTTTTTTTGTCTTAATGTACAGGTCTTTTATCTCCTCAGTTAAGTTTATTTCTAAGTATTTCATTATTTTTGATGTTACTATAATGGGATTGTTTCTTAATCTCCTTTTCAGATAGTTTCTTATTAGCATTGATAAGATTTCTTCACATTTGTTTGATCTTCAGAGTATAGCACTTTTCAGCTATTGTCATATTACATACAGCTTTCTAGAAGTTGTGCTATATCACATTAAGCAAATATGTTAAATTCCAAAAGAAGTCATTTTTATTTATCAACTATGAGATCCCCATACAAAAAATTAAGCACTATAAAGCCAATTTATTTCTTCTTTTAATTATTATGATGTAGTTTATTGAGACAGGTGGTGATTTCTGAGAGGTAAGGGGAGAAAAAAGATTCACAAGGACACGGCATTTATTTCCTCTGCAAATTCAGCTGCTAATACAGGAGTTATTAAGAAATTATTTTGCAGGAGAACAGATCGGGTGGAGCCAAGATGGCCGAATAGGAACAGCTCCGGTCTCCGGCTCCCAGCCCCAGCGACACAGAAGACGGGTGATTTCTGCATTTCTGCTTGAGGTACCGGTTTCATCTCACTAGGGAGTGCCTAACAGCGGGTGCAGGACAGTCGGTGAAGCGCACTGTGCGCGAGCCGAAGCAGGGCGAGGCATTGCCTCACTCGGGAAGCGCAAGGGGTCAGGGAGTTCCCTTTCCTAGTCAAAGAAAGGGGAAACAGACGGCACCTGGAATATCGGGTCAGTCCCATCCTAATACTGCGCTTTTCCAATGGGCCTGGAAAACGGCACACTAGGAGATTGTGTCCCGCACCTGGCTCGGAGGGTCCTATGCCCACGGAGTCTCGCTGATTGCTAGCACAGCAGTCTGAGATCAAGCTGCAAGGTGGCAGCGAGGCTGGGGGAGGGGCGCCTGCCATTGCCCAGGTTTCCTTAGGTAAACAAAGCAGCCAGGAAGCTGGAACTGGGTGGAGCCCACCACAGCTTAAGGAGGCCTGCCTGCCTCTGTAGGCTCCACCTCTGGGGGCAGGGCACTGACAAACAAAAACTCAGCAAGAACCTCCACAGACTTAAATGTCCCTGTCTGACTGACAGCTTTGAAGAGAGTAGTGGTTCTCCCAGCACGCAGCTGGAGATCTGAGAACGGACAGACTGCCTCCTAAAGTGGGTCCCTCACCCCTGAGCAGCCTAACTGGGAGGCACCCCCCCAGTAGGGTCAGACTGACACCTCATTCAACCGGGTACTCC